>NC_133818.1:1571852-1685494 GCF_043250625.1 Sebastes fasciatus
TATTAATCATTATTTATCTATTATTAAGTTATTATTAATTATTTTAATGAATTAATTATTAATTATTTTAAATAACCTATTATTCATTATTTATCTATATCATTATATTATCAATTAATCTATTATTAATTATGTATTTATTATATTCATTAATCTATTATTAATGATGTATATATTATTAATTATTACTATTAAATGATTTATATATATCTATATATATTAAAACATTTTAAGTGATGAAATGTTTTGTTTGAACAACAGTTAAAATATATATAACAGAAATATTCAGCTGTAATAGTTGTGTTTCTGATTGTGTCTTCAGGCTCTGGACTCAGATCAGGGCTCCAACGAGTCGGACACCGAGCAGAGAAATAAAGCTCTGAGAGGACGCATGTAAGACCAATAATAATAAATAATAATAAATAATAATAATATGATTATCTGTGAGAGAATAAAACAGATTCAACGTGTTTTAACGTCTGCAGGTTTGTGGTGAACGAGATGATCCAGTCGGAGAAGGACTACGTGAAGGATCTGGCTGTGATTGTGGAGGTGAGACAAATAAAATGAGTTTTATTTCTTTATTAAACATATAATATATAATATTAATATTAATATATATTGTGTGCCTCAGGGCTTCATGTCCAGGCTGGAAGTCAGAGGGATCCCAGAGGACATGAGAGGAAAAGACAAGATCGTCTTCGGCAACATCCAGCAGATCTACGACTGGCACCGCGAGTCCGTCACACACATTATTAATAATAATAATAATAATATTAATAATAATAATAATAATAATATTATTATTAATAATATTAATAATAAGAATAATGATAATAATAAAAACTCTCTGACTGACTGTTTGTGTTTCAGTTTCTTCCTGGTGGAGTTGGACCGATGTGTTCAGAATCACGACCTGCTGGCCGACCTCTTCATCAGACACGTGAGTTTCATTAAAAAACATCTTCATCGTCTAACAGTTATTAATATTAATACGTTTATAGTTTGACTTCTCTTCTTATTTCTGTTTCATAAACCTCTAAATATTTATTTATTTATCTGGATTTATTTCTGTCTTTGTGCTGCTGCGACAGCTGCAGGATTCATTTATCTTATCTTAAACTCAGGTTGCTATTTTAACCTCATTTTAAGGGCCGTCAAAGTTAACGTGATAATTAACGCAAATATGTTTTAACGTCACTAATTTCTTTAATGCAACTTGTGATTTTTAGGTTGTAGCAGGTTCAGTTTTAAAGCTAGAGTGAAGATATAAAACTGTCCAAAAAGTCTGAAAAAAGTCTGGGAAAAGAAATTCTGAAAAATGTACAAAGATGTCGAAAAAAAAGTTTGAAAAATGTATAAAAAAAAGTCCAAAAATGTAAAACAAAATCAGAAAAAAAGTTTGAAAAATGTAAAAAAAGAAATCTGAAAAACGTCTGAAAAATACTAGCTTGTAGTGAAGGAGGTTAAATAACGCTCAAAATTTACGCTAAAGTTTGGCGAGGAAAAACTGTCATGTCCATTTTCAAAGGGGTTCCTACATCTACATAAAGCAGCATAATTGTCCACTCCCATGTTGATAAGAATATTAAATACTTGACAAATCTCCCTTTAAGGTACATTTAGAACAGATAAAAAATGTGATTAAAAAATGTGTGATTAAATATTTTAATTGATTGGCAGCCCTAGTTATTTTATTATACTCATATTTCTCTATTTGCTGATGATTCTACGCTTTATATTGCTGATATTTAATACCAATCTTTTATCTCATTCATGCCTTATTTATTCCTTGTATGTATGTGTGTACTGTTTTTTTTTTAGAAGAGAGTAAATAAGTGTTTTATCATAGTTTATAAAAGTTATTTAATGAAAGAGAACCTGGGGTTTACCGCTGCAGAACATTATTAATATCTGTGTTAATAATAATGTTAATATTTTCTATGTGTGTGTGTGTGTGTGTGTTGGCTGCAGGAGCGCCGCCTCCACATGTACGTGGTTTACTGTCAGAACAAGCCGAGGTCAGAGTTCATCGTCATCGAGTACGAGACCTTCTTCGAGGTAACGCATCACTTCTGTTTCATTATTATTTATAGTCTCAGTCTGGTGATGAGAAGAAGAAAATCTAGAACACCAGACTTCTACTTCAAGTTTAAAGGTCACCTATTATGCAAAATGCACTTTTCCATTCTTTTAAGCATCAGTATCTGTCCCCAGTGTGTCTACAAGTCACCATAGTATCATAACAGACCATTATCTCTCTTTTTCTCCTGCTCCGTTTGTCCGGAAATGGGTGTTGAAATACGCTGCGCAGCTTTTCCTTCTCTTCTGACGTCATTAGAGAATTGCAAGCCATATAAGGGTTTCCTGGTGGAACCAGAGAGAACGTCCAGCTAGCCGACCCCGCCCCACAGCGTCACTCTCTCTCCTCCTCAACTGAACTATAACTATTTACAGCATTTGTAATCATCCCACCTGTTAGTTAGTTATGATGACATGGTACAGGAGAAAGTCTTTCAGCTCCGGTAAATTATGATAAACTATGATAAGCTAAGCTCCGGTGGTCTGTAGTCATGGTAACACAGAGACAGCTCCTACAGTAATTAATATACCATTACTCTGATCTTCCATACATTTATCAGGTGTCTTTCACCAGAAATAATGAACTGACTACTGTTTCACATCTTCTATTTTCCACCCTGATGGTCGCTGTGTTTACACACCGTCTCATAGTGGTAGCATGCTGCTAACGGGTTAGCTCTGTATCTCCCATCTGCTCTCAGCTGTCTGCTCTCAGCTATCTGCTCTCAGCTATCTGCTCTCAGCTGTCTGCTCTCAGCTGTCTGCTCTCAGCTGTCTGCTCTCAGCTGTCTGCTCTCAGCTGTCTGCTCACAGCTGTCTGCTCTCAGCTGTCTGCTCACAGCTGTCTGCTCTCAGCTGTCTGCTCTCAGCTGTCTGCTCTCAGCTATCTGCTCTCAGCTGTCTGCTCTCCTCTGGGATGATTCTGTCGGTCATTTCTCACAGATGGATCTGTAAAGACAGACGTAAAACAGAGTGTATGTTTACGGTTTACAGAGTTGATGCATGAGGTAAACACTGAGTTAACTAACAGAGCTATAAATAGCATTATTTACCTGAGAGAACCCGTCAGGAGAACCTGGAATCTGGACCGCAGATGTTCATCATATGTCGCCGATTTCTGATCAGATTCCTCCGGTAACGTGCGCTGGGTGAAGTTTCTGGTTTTAAACTTTAAAGTAGTTTATAAACTCTTCCTGCTGCTTCTCCCTCTCCGTGAGAGCTGAGCTGCTCCGGGGGAGAGTGCTGTTGTTGTTGAGGACGTTTGATTGACAGAAACGCTGACCAATCAGAGCAGAGTGGGAGGAGACAGGCTGTGAATCAGGATCTCTCAGACAGGCTGAATGCAGGCTGAGTGAGAGACACTATGAGGAGAATAAAGGGTTTTTTGAACATTGCAGCATGTAAACATGTTCTAGTGCAACATTAAAATACATCTATGAACCTGGGAATGAGCATAATATGAGACCTTTCATTATCGAGTATTTTTCTGTTAAATGTTAGAAATAGTGAAAGGTTACGTCTTCAAATGTCTGGTTTCAAAACCTAAATATATGCCGTTTACAGTGATGGAAAACAAAATGTAAATCTTCTGCAACCAGAGAATTTGAGGATTGTTTTCTGGAAAAATTATAATTTTTTTATCAAAATAGTTGCTGATTAAATTTCTGTTGATCGACTAATCGATTAATAAAGTTTCAACTGAAGTTACAGCTGTCAAAAACAGAAAGTAAGTAGATAAAGTCCTAAACGGAGGACGTACCTGCAGGTTTCAGTGGAGTCTGGTGTGGAGGAGCAGCAGGAGTTCAGCAGGAGAGCCGACGGGTTCTCAGATGAAATAATCGTTCTGCAAACACAAACAGACGACTGAATAGAAGACACTGAACCTGTCTGTCTGTCTGTCCACCTGTCTGTGTGTCTGCAGGAGATCCAGCATGAGATCAGCTGCAGGATGTCCATCAGTGATTATCTGATCAAACCCATCCAGAGAATCACCAAATACCAGCTGCTGCTGAAGGTCTGGGACCGTCTCCTCACATGATTACATACTGTATATAGATATATATATAGAATACATTTAAATCACTTTCATCTGTCCGTCTCTCAGGACTTTCTCAAGTACACGTCTAAAGCAGGGCTGGACTGTGAGGAGATCGAGGTGAGAACATTTATAAATCCCTGATAACACAGCAGGACGTTGGTGTGGCTTCAGTAATATTTAACAACTGTGTGTGTGTGTGTGTGTGTGTGTGTGTGTGTGTGTGTGTGTGTGAGCAGAAAGCGGTGGAGCTGATGTCGCTGGTGCCGAAGCGCTGCAACGACATGATGAACCTGGGACGCCTGCAGGGATACGAGGTACACCTGTCTACCTGTCTGTCTAGCTGTCTGTCTAGCTGTCCGTCTACCTGTCCGTCTACCTGTCCGTCTACCTGCCTACCTGTCTGTCTACCTGTCTGTCTACCTGTCCGTCTACCTGTCCTTCTCCCTGTCCGTCTCCCTGTCCGTCTCCCTGTCCGTCTACCTTTCTGTCTACCTGTCTGTCTGTTTGTCTACCTGTCTGTTTGTTTACCTGTCTGTCTGCCTGTCTGTCTACCTATCCGTCTGCCTGTCTGTCTACCTATCCGTCTACCTGTCCGTCTACCTGTCTGTCTACCTGTCTCTCTACCTGCCCGTCTACCTGTCTGTCTACCTGTCCGTCTACCTATCCGTCTACCTGTCTGTCTACCTGTCCGTCTACCTGTCTGTCTACCTGTCTGTGTACCTGTCTACCTGCCTGTCTGTCTACCTGTCTGTTCTTTACAGAGTTGTCTGTACAACATACCCACTACCTTTCTGACATTTAATTGGCAACCAGAGAGCTCCAGACTGAAGGTCTTTAAAGGTCAGGGACGACGAATAAACCACACCGAAATGCTAAATACTCGCCTGCGTATAATATATGCCTTGGGTAGGGATGTCAATAATTAACCGTTAACCGACATTAAGTCGTAATGTTACGACTTTTTTTCTCGTAAAGTTATGACTTTATTTTCGTAATATTCCGACTTTGTTTCTCGTAAAGTTATGACTTTATTCTCGTAATGTTACGACTTTCTTTCTCGTAATATTCTGACTTTATTTTGTAAGTCTCAGATGTTTTTGTAGTGTCTCGCACTACACGTCTTACACACTGCAGCTGGAGCACCGCTGCATGAGACGCACTAATCTTGTCGGTTAACGGTTAATAATCGGTTAACGACGGTCGGTTATCGGTTAAGAAAATGTTTCAAAATTAGCATCCCTAGTCTTGGGCTTTTATTTTGAAAGGTAATTAGGGGAGTAATAAAGTTTGCCGTTCTGGTTTCGGACAACGGAGCCTCCGTGTTGTCGTTTCATAAACAGAGACGCAACTCGACCCGTTCCGCACAACGTGATTGGTTGACGCCTTTATTCACGATGTGAAAGCTCAGAAAATGAAAACATAGAAGGCCAAGAATAGAGCCCTGAGGAACCCCACCAGTAACCTGACTTCCTGTCCTCACCTGACTTCCTGTCCTCAGGGGAAGTTGACGTCTCAGGGGAAGCTGCTGCAGCAGGAGACCTTCTGTGTTTGGGAGCAGGACGGAGGAGTTTTATCTCGCAGTAAAGACCGAAGAGTTTTCCTGTTCGAGCAGATCATCATCTTCAGCGAACTGCTGCGTAAAGGATCCAACAACCCGGGATACCAGTTCAAGAACAGCATCAAGGTTAGACTGCTTTATACTGGTTTATACTGGTTTATACTGGGTCAACACATAGACTGGTTTATACTGGTTTATACTGGGACAACACAGACTGGTTTATACTGGTTTATACTGGTTTATACTGGTTTATACTGGGTCAACACACAGACTGGTTTATACTGGGTCAACACACAGACTGGTTTATACTGGGTCAACACAGACTGGTTTATACTGGGTCAACACACAGACTGGTTTATACTGGGTCAACACAGACTGGTTTATACTGGGTCAACACAGACTGGTTTATACTGGGTCAACACAGACTGGTCTATACTGGGAGTAATGGTTATATTTGCGTGTGATCAGGTGAGTTACCTGGCGATGCAGGACAGCGTGGACGGTGACCCCTGTAAGTTCGTGTTGTGGTCTCGTGGCTCGGCGGAGCGCTTCACGCTGCAGGCGTCCTCCGCCAGCATCAAGATGACCTGGGTGGAGACCATCGCCACGCTGCTGGACGCACAGAACAACTTCCTGTCAGGTGACTACATCCTCAGATCTCTCCATGAGTCTGGATCAGATCTGGTTCAGTTGATCTGATCTGATCCGGTTTGTGTCCACAGCTCTTCAGTCCCCCATTGAGTACCAGAGGAAGGAGGGCGGGATCTCCGTGACCCGCCCTTTGTCGTCAGGACGACCGCCGTCGGCCCCGCCCACGCCCAACGGCCACGCCCCTCAGCCTCCTCCTGACAGCGAGCAGGACGACCAGGTTCGGACTCCCCCGTTTACGTTCTCATATTTGATTTTTAAAGTTCAGATTAGAGCTAGATGTGACCTTTGACCCTCCCCCCAGGAGCTGGTTCTGGTGCTGCAGGACTTCGTGGCGGTCCGGGAGGACGAGATCTCCGTGTTCCGGGGGGAGAAGGTTCAGATTCTGGCGTCCAACCAGCAGGGTCAGAGTCTGGTGTACCGACCGGCCAACAGCGACTCGCCGGCCGCCGAGGGCTGGGTGCCGCGCAGCGTCCTCAACGCACACTGACACGTACAAATACACAATAATACTATGACTGACAGCAGAGTACATACATCAAATACTGCAAGCTAACAGGGCCAAAGGCATGCTGGGAAATTCTGTTATGACGGTGAGAGGTGGAGCCTTAAGATGGCGATGTGAGCTCTTCCAATACATCCCATAATATCTGAACAACTATCGGACATGGTGACGACCTCATCTTCCCTGTAGCGCCGCCATCAGGACGTTTGACCACGACGGTCTGAAAAAACGCTGGATTACCGTGAAAGTTTCCAAATAGTTAACAATTCTTGCCATTAACGATTAATTTACCTGCAATTTTCTCACCATTGTCAATTAATTTATCCTTTATTTTCTTGGCATTGTCGATTAATTTACCAGCTATTTTCTTGGCATTGTCGATTAATTTACCAGCTATTTTCTTGGCATTGTCGATTAATTTACCTGCTATGTTCTTGGCATTGTCAATTAATTTGCCAGTTATTTTCTTGGCATTGTCGATTAATTTACCAGTTATTTTCTTGACATTGTCGATTAATTAACCAGTTATTTTCTTGGCATTGTCGATTAATTTACCTGTTATTTTCTTGGCATTGTCGATTAATTAACCAGTTATGTTCTTGGCATTGTCGATTAATCTACCTGTTATTTTCTTGGCATTGTCGATTAATTGACCCTTTGTTTTCTCACCATTACTGATTAATTTACCAGTCATTTTTCGCCATTGTCGATTAATTAACCAGTTATTTTCTTGGCATTGTGAATTAATTTACCTATTATTTTCTTGGCATTGTCGATTAATTTACCACTTATTTTCTTGGCATCGTTAAATTTGTTCGAGGTAAAACTATCCAGCGTTTTATAGAAACAAATCCAACAAAATAAAAGCACTTACTGTAGCAGAGCGGGGTCCCGACCCCTCAGGTTAACGCAGACATCTCCATCCTTCAGGCTCCACGTTGATAACAGTGAGATGATGAATGTTTCCTGACTCGTTAGGCTCTGATTACCTGCCAGTATTACTTACAAACACTCCCAACATCAGCAGCAGCAGGTACTGTTAGACTCCTCCCTCCCTCCCTCCTGGTGCTCCAACACTCAACCAAAAAAACACACCTCCGCCCTCGCCGAGTCCAATCAGGCGGCGCCGTCAGGTTCCAGTTTACTGCAAAACCAATGACGTCACAAAACTGTTTCCTGTGTGACGTCAGTGGGGAGGGAGACCACATGACATCATCACCACCAACAACAACAACAACAGACCGGGACTCCAGGAAGAGACTATTATATATATAAAGAAAAAAAATTACAAAATAAAAGCCTGGAAGAGAAGAAGAAGACCCGTCGGCCAATCAGAACTGAGCGTGTCATCCTGTTAATAACACCCCACTGCTATGATGATGATGATGAAGAGGATGAAGAATTTTTCACCTCAATTAGAAGTTTGTCATATTAACGTGTGTGAGAGAGTGTGTGTGTGTGTGTGTGTGTGTGTGTGTGTGTGTGTGCGTGACGACGTCCTGTGTGTGTGTGTGTGAGCGTGTGTTTTCCACGGACAGTTAGGTGGTGTCCCGGTGTAGCGTTGCCATGGAGACTCGTTGTGTTTGCGGTGACACCAGTTTTTTTGTCTTTTTAGCGAACCAGAGCTGCTGCCGCCGACGCCGCCCTCCCTCCTTCCTCTTCCTCTTCCTCCTCTTCCTCGCCTCCCCCCCTTCCTCGCCAACCCCCCCCTCCCGTGCATGCAGCTCTGGTTAGTTTGGATATTATGCATTTCCTGTTCCTGTATATAGACCAGACCTCCAACTGCTACTCACTGAAAACTGTCTGTCTCAACTCAACCTACTGTGACCGTCTGTCTCTACTAAACACCTGTCTCTCTCTCTACCTCTCTCTCTACCTGTCCCTCTCTCTCTCTACCTCTCTCTCTCTCTCTGTTTCTCTGGTGCCATTCTCAGACAACACCCCGGTCCTTAAGGAGCTACGAAGCCCGTCAAGTGCACTACGGAGGGGTTAAGGAGGGAAGTAGTGCACTAGGAAGGGTGTAGGGAGCAAACTATGAAGGGTTTGAACGCTGCCTTCAAATGCGGCTCGTATTTCTGAAAACCAAGTCGACGATAAGCTTGGTTCCGGTTGTATTAAGGGCAACACACACTGGAACTGTAGAATCTATGGCCCCGACCACGACTCTTGAGATATCAGTAAGTTAGAATCTACGGCCCCGACCACGACTCTGAAACATCAGTAAGTTAGAATATATGGCCCCGACCACGACTCTGAAACATCAGTAAGTTAGAGTCATGGTCGGGGCCATAGATTCAAAATATTTCTTGCAAAACACGTAAAACTATAAAAGAAAAGGGACAAAAACGTGAACGGACGCAAGATTCAAACACAACACCGGATGTTAAGTGACGTGTCCAGTGTGTGTTGCACTTAATTGTACTTTAATGCTGCATTCAGGTCACGTGGGAATTCCCAGCGTGTAAATAGTGTTCACGTCAACATCCAAGTCGTAATTCTAAAACTTGGCACTAAATAATACAGAAGTGTCTGAAAAAGGAAAACAAACATGGACTCCTCAAGTCTGTTGTTCAAGGTATTTAAATATGACGTGAACGCTCTGCAAGTCCTCTTTCCCACGGAACATGAACGCAGCATTAATCAATTAAAGGACGATACTTTTGTTCCCTTTTCAGGAATGTCGATGTTGTGATCGGGAATGAAAAAGAAAAGAGTAGAAAACAAAGAAAAGTAACGTCTATGGGGTCCAATATCTTTAAAACAAGTCTGCAAACGTCACAACTTGTGAACTCGGAGTGCACAAGAAAGGTTTATGGTGGATTGTAGTGCACTACGAAGGGTGCAAGGTGGTGAAAGTGCACTTTGAAGTGAGGAAAGAAGTGCATTATGAAGAGTTTAAGGTGGAATGTAGTGCACTATGAAGGGTTTCAGATGGGAGGTAGTGCACTATGAAGGGTTAGGATGGGAGGTAGTGCGCTATGGAGGGTTTAGTATAGGAGGTAGTGCACTACGAAGGGTTTAGGATGGAATGTAGTGCACTATGGAGGGTTTAGTATGGAAGGTAGTGCACTACGAAGGGTTTAGGTTGGAAGGTAGTGCACTATGAAGGGTTTAATATAGAAGGTTGTGCACTACGGAGGGTTTAGGATGGAAGGTAGTGCACTATGAAGGGTTTAGGATGGAAAGTAGTGCACTATGAAGGGTTTAGAAGATTTTAGGGTAAATACTATTAAACATAGTGCAGGATGTAGAAGGAAGCTAGTGCACGAAGCTCGGTTTAAGGATGCAAATAGCACACTATGGAGGGCCTAACGCGGGGAGGTAGTGCACTACGGAGGATGTAGCATAGAAAGAAGTGCACTAGGAAAGGCTTAAGGTGGTAAGTAGTGTACTACGGCGGGTTTAGGGTGTGAAAATAGTGCACTACGGAGGGCGTAGGGTGCTGTTTGAGACCTAGCCTTGTTGCCGATCGGCAAACTCAACTAACCAATCAAACAGTGTTATTTGTACAGAACTAACAGCTGCTAACTGACTGCTAACAGCTCTCTGTCGTTGTTTGTAATAAACTTCATTTTTCATCCAAAACTATCTGTTTATTCTTCTCATATATTATTATTGATTATAGGCTGTAAATACTGTGGTAAATTGTAAAACATGTGATCATTGTGATGAAGGAAACACAGTTTATAGTCTAAGTATATAGTATATAAGTCTAATGCAGTGAGGGCCAAAGAGACAATGTACTACGGAGTATTAGGGCCACATTGAGGGAAAAACAACAAAAAGTCGTAATATGAGAATAAAGTCAAGTTTACGAGAAAAGAAGTTGTAATATTACGAGAATAAAGTCATAACTTTAGGAGAAAAAAAGTCGTAACTTTACGAGAAAAAAGTCGTAACTTTACGAGAATAAAAGTCGTAATATTACGAGAATAAAGTCAACTTTACAAGAAAAAAGTCGTAATATTACGAGAAAAAAGTTAGAAGTCTACGAGAAAAAAGTCGTAATATTACGAGAAAAAAGTCGTAACTTTACAAGAAAAAAGTCGTAATATTACGAGAAAAAAGTCGTAATATTACGAGAAAAAAGTTAGAAGTTTACGAGAAAAAAGTCGTAATATTACGAGAATAAAGTCGTAACTTTACGAGAAAAAAAAAATAACACGTAAAATTACTACTCTATAATATTACGACTTTACTCTCTAAATCTCAGATGTATTTTTTTCCTCAATGTGGCCCTAATACTCCGTCGTACCGTCGTACCATAGACCTACAACAATGATCAATAAAATGTGCTGGTCTATACTTTAAACTCGTTCCTGTGATCAGTATGTGGTTATTATCGTGTGTCGTTATATGATATAATATCGCTGACGTGAAGCTTGAAAACAGGACGTGAACTCTGATCTCTGGAGTCAGAGTCTATTATCTCCTGTGATCACCACATTGATTATCTCTCATATGTATATCTATATATATCTATGAGAGATAAGAAGACTTCCAGCACTGAAACAAACAACAGTCAGTAAACGTGACGTTCCTCAAGATTGTTAGTGGAACGCCGTGAACCTAACACTGATCCAGATAAGAGCCGCCGTAAAGCCGTAAACTAATTTAACCAATTACAGGCGGAGATAAAGCCGACGGGTCTGAAGGTCAAACTTTACCTACGTTACTTTTCACACCGTGTTGCAGCCGTTCAGACAGAAAAACACAATCATTAGTCGTTGTGTTTATCCAAATTTTAACCCCGAAAACTATTTAAAAAGTAGGTGATTTAGTGCAGCGTTGTTTTTCTTACTTGATAAAATATAGAAATGAAAAAACATTTGTTATGAATTGCTGTTTTTCATCGTCATACATGTTAATAAACTGAATATTTTGGGGGTTTCGGACAAAAAAAAGACAAAAACATCAACTTTTTTCTGACATTTCATTGACAAAAGTATTAATTGAGGAAATAAACAATGAAAGAAATAATAGTTAGTTGCAGCTGTAGTGAGAATATTTTATATACAGTAATTTAAATTTGCAAAATAATAATTCTACATGTAAATAAATAGGTTGTAGTCATAATATTAAACTAAATATTAGTTAGATGTTTTGGAACATCAATAGAAAACTTGAAAAATGTTTAAAAAAAACACACATATATAGATATATATAAATAAATAATATATATAAATAAAAATAAATAAAATATATAAATAAACAAAAATAAATAATATATATAAATAAAAAAATAATATATATATATATATAAATAAAAATAAATAAAATATATATATAAATAAATAATATATATATAAATAAAAATAAATAATATATAAATAAAATATATATTTATAAATAAAAATAAAATATATGTATAAATAAAAAATATATAAATACAAATTATATATATATATATAAATAAAAATGAAATAAATTATATATATAAATAAAAATAAATAATATACATATATATATATACACATATAATCCTATGCATATGTATATATGTACGTCTATGTATATATATATATAATTATTTTTTTTTAACATTCATGAAGTTTGCAATTGATGATCCAGAACTACAAACTAATATTTAGTTTAATATTATGACTACATTTTTAGTTTCAAACCTGTTTATGTAAATGTAAAATCTTCATATATAAGATGTACGAGATGTCCGTGAACACAACAGCTTTAATGAGTTTATCACAGTTTGGATATAGACGGGAGATAACGGGATTGGATGTCATAACACGCCGCTCGTTATCGTCTGTTCACAGATAATCAGACGTCTTTATGACAAGTTCAAGGATTCATGTCAGCATGTTCCCCTTCAAATTAAAAGCACAAACTGGTAATAAATCCATGTAGTAACGCGTCTATAAACTGAAAGTAAACACGGTGATTTGTTACGAGAACGCTGTCGTGAAAAGTGACTTTTCTTTTTTTTTATTTAATAAAAATGAAACGAGAGCGATATGTTCACATTATATAATACTTTTATTTTGATGGGTTAGGTGAATTTTGTCACATGATACTGTATATTTTTTATATATAGTCTTATATATAAAGTTGACCCACATTAAGCTCAGCTGAAACAGCTTTCACTGTGATCAGAGATAGCCCCGACCACGGGCTTTTATTGTGAAATGCAGAGTGAAGTCCACAGCTGAGTTACAAAATCCACAAAGTTCACCTTTTCTGAGAGCTGGAAGTCGTCACGTAGACCGACCGCCGGAGGCTACTTAAGATCAGCTGCTGGCCGTCCGTGTGTTCACTCGCTGAAGAGGTGCATGCTGGGAAATATATACGACGAAACATGCAGGCGATATTTGCAAAAAACGGTCTGGAGACTCCGGAGCCGGTGAAGGCTTCAGTGAAAGGTGAGTTTAGAAGAGTCTCACTTTCCCATAGGAGTGTATATAAATATATTATCTTTATTTACATTACACAATTTTATTTTTTAATTATTTGAAGCTGCAGTTTTTATTTATTTTGCCTCAAAAACTAAATTTAAATCTGTTTTTTGAAGCAGTTTTGTTTCTTATTCAAATGATGTGAATTTGAAATATTAAGACAAACAGAACAGTCATTTTTCATGTGTTTGAAATTAAAATCTGTGGTTTATATGTGTATTAAATAAATATTTTAAATGTAAATAAAAAAGGACAAAGACAGATATTATATTGTATTTATAATTTTAAAATAAATTGTTATTTTAATTAATGTTCAACGTTTAGTGTTGTGTAATTTATATTTGCTTAACAACGGGGAATACTGAGTGTTCTTTTATTTATTGATAAAGCAGATTAAATACCTGAATGTGACCTTTGACCTGCAGGGAACATCCCGTCCTGGCTGCAGGGAACGCTGTTGAGGAACGGACCGGGGCTGTTCTCCGTGGGCGGCTCCGAGTACAACCACTGGTTCGACGGCATGTCGCTCCTCCACAGCTTCACCTTCAGCGGCGGTGAGAAGAGAAAGCTTTACATCAGACATGAGGTCACGGTAGACGAGTTAAAGACACGCCTGTTAGACTGGTAGAGTTTACCTGCTGCTGCTGTTTCAGGTGAGGTGACGTACCGGAGTAAGTTCCTGAAGAGTGAGACGTACAAAAGGAACATCAAGGCCGACAGGATCGTCGTCTCCGAGTTTGGAACCATGATCTACCCGGATCCCTGCAAAAACATCTTCTCCAGGTACCAACCGGGACCCGTAGAGGTCTGTTCTAGTGCATCCAGGACCCGTAGAGATCTGTTCTAGTGCATCCAGGACACGTAGAGGTCTGTTCTAGTGCATCCAGGACCCGTAGAGATCTGTTCTAGTCCATCCAAGACACGTAGAGATCTGTTTTAGTCCATCCAGGACACGTAGAGGTCTGTTTTAGTCCATCCAGGACCTGTAGAGGTCTGTTTTAGTCCATCCAGGACACGTAGAGGTCTGTTCTAGTCCATCCAGGACACGTAGAGGTCTGTTTTAGTCCATCCAGGACACGTAGAGGTCTGTTTTAGTCCATCCAGGACACGTAGAGGTCTGTTTTAGTCCATCCAGGACACGTAGAGGTCTGTTTTAGTCCATCCAGGACACGTAGAGGTCTGTTTTAGTCCATCCAGGACACGTAGAGGTCTGTTCTAGTCCATCCAGGACCTGTAGAGGTCTGTTCTAGTCCATCCAGGACACGTAGAGGTCTGTTTTAGTCCATCCAGGACACGTAGAGGTCTGTTCTAGTCCATCCAGGACACGTAGAGGTCTGTTTTAGTCCATCCAGGACACGTAGAGGTCTGTTTTAGTCCATCCAGGACACGTAGAGGTCTGTTTTAGTCCATCCAGGACACGTAGAGGTCTGTTTTAGTCCATCCAGGACACGTAGAGGTCTGTTTTAGTCCATCCAGGACACGTAGAGGTCTGTTCTAGTCCATCCAGGACCTGTAGAGGTCTGTTCTAGTCCATCCAGGACACGTAGAGGTCTGTTCTAGTCCATCCAGGACATGTAGAGGTCTGTTTTCGTCCATCCAGGACACGTAGAGGTCTGTTCTAGTCCATCCAGGACACGTAGAGGTCTGTTTTAGTCCATCCAGGACACGTAGAGGTCTGTTCTAGTCCATCCAGGACCTGTAGAGGTCTGTTCTAGTCCATCCAGGACATGTAGAGGTCTGTTTTCGTCCATCCAGGACACGTAGAGGTCTGTTCTAGTCCATCCAGGACACGTAGAGGTCTGTTCTAGTCCATCCAGGACCTGTAGAGGTCTGTTCTAGTCCATCCAGGACACGTAGAGGTCTGTTCTAGTCCATCCAGGACCTGTAGAGGTCTGTTCTAGTCCATCCAGGACACGTAGAGGTCTGTTCTAGTCCATCCAGGACACGTAGAGGTCTGTTTTAGTCCATCCAGGACACGTAGAGGTCTGTTCTAGTCCATCCAGGACACGTAGAGGTCTGTTCTAGTCCATCCAGGACACGTAGAGGTCTGTTCTAGTCCATCCAGGACACGTAGAGGTCTGTTCTAGTCCATCCAGGACCTGTAGAGGTCTGTTCTAGTCCATCCAGGACACGTAGAGGTCTGTTTTAGTCCATCCAGGACACGTAGAGGTCTGTTCTAGTCCATCCAGGACCTGTAGAGGTCTGTTCTAGTCCATCCAGGACACGTAGAGGTCTGTTCTAGTCCATCCAGGACACGTAGAGGTCTGTTCTAGTCCATCCAGGACACGTAGAGGTCTGTTCTAGTCCATCCAGGACATGTAGAGGTCTGTTTTCGTCCATCCAGGACACGTAGAGGTCTGTTCTAGTCCATCCAGGACCTGTAGAGGTCTGTTCTAGTCCATCCAGGACACGTAGAGGTCTGTTTTAGTCCATCCAGGACACGTAGAGGTCTGTTCTAGTCCATCCAGGACCTGTAGAGGTCTGTTCTAGTCCATCCAGGACATGTAGAGGTCTGTTTTCGTCCATCCAGGACACGTAGAGGTCTGTTCTAGTCCATCCAGGACACGTAGAGGTCTGTTCTAGTCCATCCAGGACCTGTAGAGGTCTGTTCTAGTCCATCCAGGACACGTAGAGGTCTGTTCTAGTCCATCCAGGACCTGTAGAGGTCTGTTCTAGTCCATCCAGGACACGTAGAGGTCTGTTTTAGTCCATCCAGGACACGTAGAGGTCTGTTCTAGTCCATCCAGGACACGTAGAGGTCTGTTCTAGTCCATCCAGGACACGTAGAGGTCTGTTCTAGTCCATCCAGGACACGTAGAGGTCTGTTCTAGTCCATCCAGGACCTGTAGAGGTCTGTTCTAGTCCATCCAGGACACGTAGAGGTCTGTTCTAGTCCATCCAGGACACGTAGAGGTCTGTTCTAGTCCATCCAGGACACGTAGAGGTCTGTTCTAGTCCATCCAGGACCTGTAGAGGTCTGTTCTAGTCCATCCAGGACACGTAGAGGTCTGTTCTAGTCCATCCAGGACACGTAGAGGTCTGTTCTAGTCCATCCAGGACCTGTAGAGGTCTGTTCTAGTCCATCCAGGACACGTAGAGGTCTGTTTTAGTCCATCCAGGACCTGTAGAGGTCTGTTTTAGTCCATCCAGGACCTGTAGAGGTCTGTTCTAGTCCATCCAGGACACGTAGAGGTCTGTTCTAGTCCATCCAGGACCTGTAGAGGTCTGTTCTAGTCCATCCAGGACACGTAGAGGTCTGTTCTAGTCCATCCAGGACACGTAGAGGTCTGTTCTAGTCCATCCAGGACCTGTAGAGGTCTGTTCTAGTCCATCCAGGACACGTAGAGGTCTGTTCTAGTCCATCCAGGACACGTAGAGGTCTGTTCTAGTCCATCCAGGACACGTAGAGATCTGTTCTAGTCCATCCAGGACACGTAGAGGTCTGTTCTAGTCCATCCAGGACACGTAGAGGTCTGTTTTAGTCCATCCAGGACACGTAGAGGTCTGTTCTAGTCCATCCAGGACACGTAGAGGTCTGTTCTAGTCCATCCAGGACACGTAGAGGTCTGTTTTAGTCCATCCAGGACACGTAGAGGTCTGTTCTAGTCCATCCAGGACACGTAGAGGTCTGTTCTAGTCCATCCAGGACACGTAGAGGTCTGTTCTAGTCCATCCAGGACACGTAGAGGTCTGTTTTAGTCCATCCAGGACACGTAGAGATCTGTTGAGTTGTCTTTCTTCAGGGCGTTCACGCACCTCAGCAACGTCATCCCCGACTTCACCGACAACAACCTGATCAACATCATCCGGTACGGTCAGGACTACTACGCCTCCTCCGAGGTCAACTACATGAACCAGATCGATCCCGTTACCCTGGAGACCGTCGGCAGGGTACGTTAGTCTCCACTCGTCTCCTCACAGTACAAACACGTCCTCAAAGTCATCACACGTTCTCTTCATAGATCAACTACAGGAACCACATCGCCCTGAACCTGGCGACGGCTCACCCTCACTACGACGGCGAGGGCAACACCTACAACATGGGCACCGCCATCATGAGCTTCGGCCTGCCCAAATACATCATCTTCAAAGTCCCGGCCGATGCTTCGGGTAAGGACCGCTGGAGGTCTTCACCAGACTACGGCACAGGAACGTTGTGTTTTAGATTATTGAAGGTCTTTATCTAATCACAGAGTAGTAATCGTTTGATTTGTTCCAGATAAAGAGCACAAGAAGCCGGCGCTGAGGAAGGTCCAGCAGGTCTGTTCCATCCCGTTCCGGTCCACTCTGTTCCCGAGCTACTTCCACAGCTTCGGCATGACCGAGGACTACATCGTGTTCGTGGAGCAGCCGTTCAAACTGGACATCGTCCGGCTGGCCACCGCCTACTTCAGAGGGGTCAACTGGGGGAGCTGCCTCAAGTTCGACAAGGACGACACCGTGAGTCCTGCTTATAACTACAGTTCATGACATTTAAAGTCAATCAACCTGGATGTATGTTGCAAAGCTATGACTCTGTTATAGTGTCCCTAACATTACTAAATTTGGTAGCGTCCCAAACATTAAATAGTTACAACAATAAAGGGGTTTGATACGGGCCAAAACTAGACTGTTGTATCCGTCATACAAGGATTTATTTATGCAGATATCTCTGCCATCTTGGTTTTTGACCGTTGTCGTCTTGTTTTTTGGCCGTCTCCATCTTGGGATAAATCTGTAAAGTCTGGTAAAGTCTATAACTGTATCTGTCTCCGTCCTCCCCAGACCTTGTTCCACCTCATCAACAGAAAGACAGGAAATGCCGTGTCCACCCGTTTCTACGGCGACGCCATGGTGGTCTTCCACCACATCAACGCGTACGAGGCCGACGGCCACGTGGTGTTCGACCTGATCAGCTACAAGAACAGCAACCTGTACGAGATGTTCTACATCCAGAACATGAAGCAGGACACCAGCAGCTTCATCCAGTCCAACAAAAGCTTCTCGCTGCCGGTCTGCCAGCGGTTCGTCCTGCCGCTCAACGTCAACAAGGTAGAGTCAGACGACAGAACACACCCGGAACACTGTTAGGAACAGGATGTCTTTATGAGGGGTTTGTGGTTCTCCAGGACTCTCCCAGAGGATCCAACCTGGTGACTCTGACGGACACGACGGCCCAGGCGGTGATGCAGGAGGACGGCTCCGTCTACTGCCAGCCGGACATCCTGTTTGAAGGTTCATCATCTGCACACTCTGATTTACTTATAAACGTTTAATCCTCCCGAACTAACGAGTGTGATTCCTCCTCAGGTCTGGAGCTGCCGGGGATCAACTACAACTTCAACACAAAGAAGTACCGATACTTCTACGGATCCAGAATTGAGTGGTCGCCTCATCCCAACAAGGTACCGTCAACGTCCAGAACAACTGGCCACCGGTCTGGTGGTTTCTGTTTTCTCCATCTTGGTTTTGTCCGTTTTCCAAACCTATGATAAAGAATGAAGGTGGAACTTCCGTCCTTTCGGCTAAAGATGTCTGAAATCCTTTAATAAAGTTAAATTTCCTCTCTCCCGTCCGACAGATGGCCAAGTTTGACATCGTCACCAGGGAACACATTGAGTGGCAAGAGGAGAACTGCTTCCCCTCAGAGCCGGTGTTTGTTGCGTCTCCGGGCGCCGTGGAGGAAGACGATGGTGAGACTTTATCTACCGAACCACAGCAACGCTGGCGCTAACCTTCACTTCCTCCCTTTTACTCTTTATTCCGTTTCCTTCTTCCAGGCGTGATCTTATCGTCCGTCATCTCTCCGGATCCCGACATCTCTCCGTTCATGCTCGTCCTCGACGCCAAAACCTTCCAGGAGATCGCACGAGCCTCCATCCCCGCCAACGTCCACATGGACCTTCACGGATATTTCATCCCCACCGCCGTCTGACGGCCGAACACACCGACTGGATTCGTTACATTAGACACTTTGTTTAATTTATCTTTTTGTAAAAAATAAGTGCATAAATAAATGTGTGTAAATACATAAATCAGTTTGAATAGTGTTTTTCTGTGTGATCTGAGTTATTCTCTCTCCTGTGTTGATGATCTGAGATCAGGTTGTTTGTGTTTATGGTTCCTACTGAGAACCTGAGGTAGTGGAGCCCTCTGGTGGTCAACACTAATATCACAACAAACAGAAAAATCAACCAAAAATCAGTTTTTCTTCCACCTGCTTTCACTAAAAGACCAAGAAATAAAGGAACTAAAAGAGATTATCCTGGTAAAAATAAAAATAATTTAGAAAATAGATCAGAAATAAAAATCTTTGTTGCCTTTCGGGACTTCCGCATTTAATCAATGTGCAGCTTTGATTTAAATTAGACTTTTTGTGATTATTTTACTTTAGGTGAAGAAATATTTATTCTTTATTGTCCAATTTATTCTTTAAATATTTTTTTTTAACTACAATTTATAAATAAATAATATATTATAAATACATGTATATATAATAATATATTATTATATATACACATATAAAATAATATATATAAAAATAATCAATTTACTGTTTATACTTAATTTATTCTTTATACTGTAATTTAATTTAAATGTATTCTTTATACTCCAAATTATTTTGAATTTATCCTTCATACTCTAATTTATTCATTTAATTCTATATATAATCCAATTTAATCTTTATACTCTAATTTATTAATTTAAGTCATTCCTTATAAAAAATCTTTTAATTTATTCTTGCTACTGTAATTTATTCTTTAAATGTATTTTTTATACAATTCATTTTTTATTTATTGTTTATACTCATTTATTTTGTATTCTCTATTTTCTTTCTTTAAATGTATTCTCATACACTAATTTATTATTTTAATTGAATCTTTATACTGTAATTTATTATTTTAATTTATTCTTCATGCTACAATTTAATCTTTTAATTCATTATTGCTACTCTAATTTAATCTTTTAATTCATTATTGCTACTCTAATTTATTCTTTTAATTCTATATATATTCCAATTTAATTTATTATTATTTAATTATAATTTACATTATGTATTCTTTATACTCCAAATTATTTTTAATTTATTCTTCATACTGATTTATTTTTATTCTCTATTTTATTTCTTTAAATGTATTCATCATGCTCTAATTTATTCTTTTAATTTAATCTTTATCTCTCATATATTCTTTTAATTCATTCTTTAAACTCTTTATTTATTACTTTAATTATATATATATATTCCAATTTAATTTAATCTTTATACTCTAATTTATTAATTCAGTTTAATCTTTATTTAAAAAAAATCTTTTAATTTATTTTTGATACTTATTTATTCTTTTAATTCTATATATATTCCAATTTAAATTAATCTTTATATTCTAATTTATTCCTTTAAATGTATTTTTTATACTGTGATTTATATTTATTAATTTATTCTTTATACTTTAATGTATTTAGTTGTGTTAGTGAGACTCGGGTTTCCTGTCTCAGCGATATTTAAACATAAAACTAATAACATCCATATTTAATTTTCGATTTATGATGTTTGAAAACATTTAAAACTTTTTATTTTGTGGTTTGAAAATGATTATTGACGAACACTTTTTAGTTCATTTTTAAATTGACAAAGTGAAACATAAACTTCATAATTAAACTCATGAACTGGATGTCTGCTTTAAATTAAAGCAATTATGTTGATTTTTGATTTAATCATTTCAACTTTACTTTAATGTTCAGGTTTGACCTTCATAATAATAATAATAATAAAAAGTTATAATGATAATAACAATAATAATGATAATATAATACTAATAATAGAAATAATAGTAATAATAATAAAAATAGTAATACAAATAAAATATTATAATAGCAATAATAAAAATATAATACAATAGTAATAACAATAAAATAATATAGTAAAAATAATAAAAAATAATGATAATAGTAATAATAATGGTAATGATCATAATAATAATAATGATCATAATAATAATAATAGTAATAACGAACATAATAATAATAAGTAATGATTATAATAATAATGATAATAATAATAGTAATAATGATGATAATGATAATAGTAATAATGATCATAATAATAATAATAGTAATAATGATGATAATGATAATAGTAATAATGATTATAATAATAATAATAATAATAGTAATAATAATAGTAATAATGATAGTAATATTGTCAGCAGGCCCAGATGTTGGAGCTTCTTCTCTGCAGCTGTGAACAGAAACTTTATAAACTCGTCATCAGACTCATCAGGTAATTTATTACATCATCAGAAACACTTTAAAATCTTCTGTCATTCAAACCTCCAACGTGTCCGACAGACCGCACGGAGAGTCTTTAAAGTCGCCGCCGTCGCTGCTTCTATGATTTGATGTTTAGTGAAGTCAGAATAAACTCCTCCTCTTTCTTTCTGCCCCGCTGCTGCTGCTCCTTACATATCCCATAATGCACCTGGTCGGGCTCCTCGTTAAGCTCGTTAAGTCTGGGGGGCGTAGCCACCTGGGACAGGAAGCAGCAGCCAGAGACCAGAGAAGAAGAAGAAGAACACAACGTTGATGCTGAAGAAACAGGCACGTTGGAATACTGAGTGTGTGTGTGTGTGTGTGTGTGTGTGTTCACTGTTTACAACAGTGGAAACAACGCTTCGTTTCTCACAGAAAAACACGTTCACGCCTGTTTGCTTTTCAACGTTTCCCGGCGCCGTCAGAGGGAGGAAGTGTGTGTCGGTGTGTAGATGTGTGTGTGTTGTTGTTGTTGTGTGTCGGGAGTCCGTCAGATGATCTCGAAGGTCTTCTTCAGCTCCATGATGAGCTGCCAGTCCTGTTTCGTCATCTCGTCTCTGAACCAGTTCTTCAGAGCGTCGATGGACGCCCGCGTGATCTGGAACACACAAACACGCTCCGACGTCATCGCCACGGAAAATACCACACCTTTAAATATATATATATATATATATACACACTTTAAATAGAAATAGAGTCAACATTATTACTTTAAATATAAATTCTTTAAATATAAATTCTTCAAATATAAATACTTTAAATATAAATACAGTAAATACAAAATAGAAAAAATTAAATATATAAATAAAAAATATTAATGAATAAATTAAAAAAAGGAATACAAATAAATAGAAAAAAATACATTACAAATATGTATAAATAAATAAGTAAATAAATAAATACCAAAATAGAAAATTTAAATAAAAGGAAACATTATTATAATATATATACAATATATATGTATATAATTAAAAAACATAGTAATAAGAGGTTGATATATTGACAGATGTGGAATAAAATGAACTGAAAAATAAAGTAATAAATTAAATACAAAAATATAATAAATACAATGAAAATGTTAATAAATATATAAATATAAATAAAAAATAATAAATAAAAGTATTTAAAAAATAATAAATTTAAATAAAGGAAAAATGTATAATTATAATAATAAATACATTCATTAAGGTTGATATGTTGACAGATATGGAATAAAGTTAATTATCAATAGAATATAAATAAAACAATAAATAATTAAGTTAAATAATATATATAAAAAATAAATAAATTAAAAAACACAAATTTAATAAAGGAAACAATAATAGTTATAATAATTAATACATTAATGAAAGATATAGTAATAAGAGGTTGATATATTGACAGATGTGGAATAATAAATAAAATCAAAATAAATTAAATAGAAGAAATATATAAATACATACAAAATATGAAAATACATAAAATGTAAAAAATAAATAAAGTAAAATAAATAAATATTCTAAATTTAAATAAATAAAGGAAACGATAATTATAATAATAATATTAATAATAATAATAATAATAAATGCATTGATTAAACACATAGTAATAATAAAAATAATAAGAGGTTGATATATTGAGAGATATGGAATAAAGTTAACTATTAATAAATAAAATACATAAATACATCAAAAATATGAATAAATAAATAAAATATAAAAATAAATAAATAATTAAAATAAATAAAATAAAAAAGGGAAACAAAATTATATAATTTAAAAATTAAAATAAATACATTAATTAAAAACATAGTAATAAGTTTGATAAAGTGACCGATGTGGAACAAAGCCGTTTATGTATTCAGACACTTCCATTCAGACCAAGTAGACCAATCACAGCTCTCGATGTCTCTACGTGGGGCTACATTTATGAGCTTGTCCGACTCCTGCAGACCGCCTACCGACAGGAGAATAACGGAACCAGAACCGGCTGGTTTACAGAACCGCGTTGTCCTTTAAAAGCTCTTTTATCTCGACTTCAACGCAAATCTTTAAACGCCGGCAGATCAAATACATCCTGACGTTTGCGAGCGTTTTAACACCGCCCCCCCTCCCCGCCCCGCTCCTCCTCCTTACCTTGCTGACGAGTGGGTCGGTGGCTTCAAAGTGGCGTCCGTACATCTTGGGCGACTCCCCGGGGATGGGCTCGATCTTGATGCAGATCTCCTGGCCTTTCTTGGCGCTGTCAACGGACTTGTGGTTCATCTCGATGCTGGTGACGATACCGATGTCCACGAACTGGAACACAAACACAAAGTTTTGATATTTAACCGGCTTACATATATATATATATATTTTTTATTTTTTATTATTACTATTATTTTTATTATTAATATTATATTATTATCATTGTTATAATTATTATTATTATAACTATTATTATTATAACTATTTTTATTAGCATTATTATTATTATTATTATTATTATTATGATGAAGGTCAAACCTGAACATTAAAGTAAAGTTGAAATGATGAAATCAAAAATCAACATAATTGCTTTAATTTAAAGCAGACGTCCAGTTTATCAGTTTAATTATGAAGTTTGTTTCACTTTGTCAATTTTAAAAATGAACTAAAAAGTGTTCGTCAATAATTATCATTTTCAAACCTAAAAATAAAAAGTTTTAAATGTTTTCAAACATCATAAATCGAAAATTAAATATGGATGTTATTAGTTTCATGTTTAAATATCGCTGTATAACGAGTATAACGAATAATAAATATAAATCACAGTATAAAGAATACATTTAAAGGAATAAATTTGAGTATAAATATGAAATTAAATTGGAATATATATAGAATTAAAAGAATAAATAAGAGTAGCAAAAATAAATTAAAAGATTTTTTTTTAATAAAAAATATTAAACTGAATAAATAAATTAGAGTATAAAGATTAAATTAAATATATACATATATATATATAATGTATAAGAACGCAGCGTCTGTGGGCGTGTCTTACCCCTTTATTGGGGACGCAGAGCGGCGTTCCCTGTCGCAGGACGCCGGCCTCGATGGTGACGCCCATCACGATGGGATCTCTGGAGTTGAAGATGAACTGAGGAAGAACTTTCAGCTTCACCGGGAACACCGCGATATGCCTGGAAACACATTAACCCTTTAAAGTCCGCAGTAGAAACCAGGCCGGCACACAATTCATCTAAATGTCATCGAAATATCAATATAACAATAACAATAATAATAATAATAATCAATTTACAGTCCCAGGAGGAACAATACTTGTGTAAAAATATCATTTTAAATACTAAAATAAAAACACATTGAGAAAAATAAATAGAGAAATAAAATAAATATATGAAAAATATGAATAAGTCAAATGTAAAAAATAAATAAATATGTGTGTGTATATATATATAAACAAATACATGAAAAATGTGAACAAATAAAATGTAAAAAATATAATAATAATAAATTAAATACAAAATATATAAACAAATACATCAAAAATAGGAATAAATAAAATGTAATAAATAAATTAATACGTTGTAAAAAATAAATAAATGAAAATACATTTTAAAAGCATAAAGATTAAATAAAGGAAAAAAAAAATATTATAATAAATATATTAATTAAAAAAGAGTAATAAGAAGTGGATATAATAAGTATTAATAAATAAAAGTAAATAGATTTAAATAGATTAAATAGAAAAAGTATGTAAATAAATAAATACATCAAAATATTAATATATAAATAAAATGTTAAAAATAAAATTAAAATAAATACATGAAAATAAATTACAAAAATTAAACAAAAGAAAACAATTATAGTTATAAAAAATAAATACAATAATTAAAAACCTTATAACTATAATAATTGATAAAAGTGTTAAAAAATACAACAATTTGACATGTTTCTTTTTATAAAATTGTTCTACATAAACACAAAACAGATCGATCCCAAAGATTTTGGTGACACTTTATAAATAAATAAATAAATATAGAATAAAGAGTTTTCCTACTTGAACTCATCCTGCTTGGCCTTCTTGTAGTCCTCTCTGTACTTGGTGAACGCGTCGAACAGATGGTAGATGATTTCAGCCCAAAAGATACGAACTCCCAGCGTGTCGGCCATCTCCTGACTTTCCCGCTCCACCTTTACGTCGAACGCCAAGATCACGGCGTACCTGCACACGACAACAACATCAGCGTCAATCAATCGCCTCAACTTCCTGTTGATCATTATGGTCGTGGTGTGATTGATTGGGGAGTGATAACTGAGAGCTTAGATGGTAATAGGTGACGTACTGTAGGTCGTGCTCCAGCATCGTCGACGCCTTCATTACATCCTTCTTATGAACCGGACCGATGTTGATGCCGGCGTACTGCAGAGAGACAAGCAGTGGTCAAAGGTCAGCTCCTCTTTTAGTTTCTGCTTCCTGTTGCTTTTCAGAGTAAGGCCCCGATGTGGGAGGCTTTACTAATAGTTTTTTAAAATGAGAGTGAAGATTTTTGTGCGCTGCTTTTGTGTTGCTGAACCAAGATGACAACGGTCAAAAAAACAAGATGACAACGGTCAAAAAAACAAGATGACAACGGTCAAAAACACAAGATGACAACGGTCAAAAAACAAGATGACAACGGTCAAAAAAACAAGATGACAACGGTCAAAAAACAAGATGACAACGGTCAAAAAAACAAGATGACAACGGTCAAAAAACCAAGACAGACAGGTAAACAGTGAAGGGGTACTTACGGGGACTTTGGATGTCCGGAGGAACTCCAGCAGAGCCTCCAGTGATCCCAGCGTGGATGCCTGGACGTAAACTCCTTTCTCCTCCAGCTTGATGCAGCTCAGCGTCTGTTTGAGCTCCCGCACCAGTTCATCCTGTAAACCAGCACCAGTCAGTGAACTGGGAGCCTCAGCGGGACCAGTAACAGACCTCTTTAACATGGTGGTGAGTGATGTGTGTGAATATTACCCTCAGGACGGGGATCTCGTCGTCCTTGTGAGCCACCAGCAGGGGGAGCCCCGCCAGCGTCTTCTCCAGGTCTTTACCCAGAATCTTCACGCCCTGAGCCGTCGACACCTCCTTGTGCTTCTCGTACTGGGTCTAATCAATCAATCAATCAATCAATCAATCAATGTAGCTCATGATGTCAGAGTCCCATAGGTCTTTTATTTTGAAACAAACCTTGACTCTGAGCTCCTTCAGCGGCGGCGGCAGCAGCAACCCTCTGATCTGCGTTACGATTGGTCCCTCCACCCCCGGTACGATGATGGTCTCTCCCTCCCGCAGTGTCCCGTTAATCAGGATGACGTCTATCGTGGTTCCCATCCCGGGCAGCGCTTTGACCTGAACACACAAGACGCCATCAACCGGAGGACAACGGTCAAAAAAACAAGATGGCAACGGACAGAAACCAAGACGACAACGGTCAAAAAACAAGACGACAACGGTCAAAAAACAAGACGACAACGGTCAAAAAACAAGATGACAACGGTCAAAAAACAAGACGACAACGGTCAAAAAACAAGACGACAACGGTCAAAAAACAAGACGGCAACGGTCAAAAAACAAGACGACAACGGTCAAAAAACAAGACGACAACGGTCAAAAAACAAGACGGCAACGGTCAAAAAACAAGACGGCAACGGTCAAAAAACAAGACGACAATGGTCAAAAAACAAGACGACAACGGTCAAAATACAAGACGACAACGGTCAAAAAACATGACGACAATGGCCAAAAAACAAGACGACAACGGTCAAAAAAACAAAATGACAACGGTCAAAAAACAAAATGACAACGGTCAAAAAACAAAATGAGAACAGTCAAAAAACAAGATGAAAACGGACGCCATCTGGAACGTGGTGGTCGGTCAACTACAACGTCAGACTCTCTTACCTCCATGACCTGAGCTCGCAGCTCGTCGCAGTGCGCCAGCCGGCGGGCCAGCATGGTCTGGGTGAGCTCCACCAACAGGGCGATGAGGTTCCCCATCCCGTCGCCGCTGTGGGCCGAGGTGGGAACCAACGACACGAACGTCCGGGGGTCTTTGTTCTCGTAGAACAAGGCGGCGTTGAGACCCTGAGGAGCAATAATAACACAACTTATAGATATAAGAAGAAGAAGAGCAATGCTGTGATTGGTTGATTGAGTGATGATGTAATGACCTGCTGAGCGAACTCTAAAATGACGGCCTTGACCCTCTCGTCGAACTCGTCCTTGGTGTTCTTCTTCTGCTTCTTCAGCGTGGCCACGACGTCCGTTTCTGGACTCTTCTTCCAGTCGTACAGACGGTCGATCTGACGACAGACAACGGCGTCAAAAAACAAGAAGAAGAAGAAGAAGAAGGTGGCGGAGGATGAGGAGGGGACTGACCTTGTTGAGGGCCACGATGAAGGGGCACTTCTTCTCCTTCAGCAGGTTGATGGACTCGAGCGTTTGAGGCTCCAGGCCGTGCATGATGTCCACCACCAGGATGGCGATGTCGCACAGAGAGCTGCCTCTGTTCCTCAGGTTACTGAGCGCACACATGCAGAACCAGGTTAACATTTTAACCGATTTAATGCATCAGTAGTGACGTTGAGGTTTGAACAAAACAAACAAACGGTGTTCCTCAAAGTCAAGAAAGGATCCTTCAACGGCTGAATGAGTCTTTCATTAAGAGGATTTTCAAAGATGTGTGTATCCTCCGCACTCCTAAAACACCCACAATCCTAAGCGCACGATGTGTTTCCTGTGCAGCGGTTGAAAATACGCTTGTAAACTTTACTTATTTCACCTCAGCAGTCCGCCAAAATCTGTTTCTGAACAAATTTGGCGAGGTAAAACTGCTGTTTTTTTCTATGTAGTCTGGCCGGTTGGTGTAGGTGTCACAACAACAGGTGTATCAGTCGTGCCTGTTACCTGAAGGACTCGTGTCCTGGCGTGTCGATGATCAGCATGCCGGGGATCCTCAGGTTTTCATGGTCAAACTGCACAGACGACACTCTCATTAACACGTTATTATATTATAATTATTATTATTATTAAAGTTGATAAATGTACGCGGGCGCCGTCCTACGTTTTTAACCATCCTCGTCTGCTCCTCGATCGTCTCCTGCGGGACGTTTGTGGCGCCGATCTGCTGAGTGATTCCTCCGGCCTCGCCGTCCTGCACGTTGGTGTGTCGCAGCTACACACACACACACACACACACACACACACACACACAGGTGAGATGGTTACCATGGTGATCTACATCATCAGAAACAGGAAGTGAATCTCTGGCTAAGCGTCACCTTGTCGAGGATCTTGGTCTTCCCGGTGTCTACGTGTCCGAGCACGCACACCACCGGCGACCTCAGCCTGTCCAGGTCGATGTTCTTTATGTTCTCCGCCCGCCGTTTCTATGGAAACACACAGTCAGTCAGTCAGAGACGGCGTGAAGAGAGGCGAGCTCTCACTCCTCCTCCTCTTCTCACCTCGATCCTCCTCTTGGCTCGGTCGTACAGCCGCTCATCCTTTGTCCTCCCGTCGTCGTCCTCGCTCTCGGTGCTCTCGTCCTCGCTCTCCTTCGCCGACCTCCTCTTCCCGTGACTTGCTGGCGGCGGAACTGCCACCGTCTGCGTCGTCTGCGCCTCCTTCTCTTCATCGCTTTCCTCGTCGTCATCGTCTTCATCCTCGTCCTCATCGTCGTCATCCTCGTCCTCGTCTTCGTCGCTACCGGCAGGCTGAGGAGGAGCGGCAGTGTCTTCCTTCACCTCGATGTGGACTTTCTTCAGCTCTGACACAACAGAGTATTAATACAACTACCGTTACTGCCTCTAGTAGTAGTAGTACTAGTACTACTAGTATAGTGGACAAATACTACTCCTCCTCCTCCTCCTCCTCCTCACCTTTCTCCTCATCGGTGGCGATGGCCTCCCAGTCGTCTACTGCTGCTTCTGGCTTCACCTCTGAGCACAGAAGAAGAAGAAGAAGAAGAAGAAGAAGAAGAGGAAAGAGAAGAGGAACAGGAAAAGGAAAAGAGGATGAAGAAGAACAGGAAGGGAGGAGGAAAGAGAGATGGAAAAGGAAGAGGAAGATGGACAGAAAGAGAGGAGGGAGAGAAGAAGAAGTCAGTGTCACCATGATGATGAATCCAGGTACTCTCTCTCTCTCTCTCTCTCCTGACTCACCTGGCTCTGCAGCCGGCGTCTCAGCTTCCGTCTCCATGGCAACGGGCTCCGGCGTCTCCGGGGTGGGCGATGTCACCTCTGATGTTTCTAGGAGAGAAGACAAGTGTTTTATTTAGGTTGTCATGGTAACAGTGATGATGATCCTGGTCCTGTTCTCAGGTGTGTTACCTTCAGGGGTCTGGATGATGGCGGCGGCGGCGGCGGCGGCGGGCTTCTTCTTCCTCTTGTCTCCGTAAACCGGCTTCTTCTTTGGCAGCGAGTCTTTGGTTGGCACCTCAATACCTACGCAGTAAAAGAACTGTGAGTACTGAGTAGTAAACAGGAAGTAACAGACCAGAGATAACATGTTGAGCTCTAGCGGACAGAGCTAGGCTAGCAGTCCCCCCTGCTTCCAGTCTTTATGCTAAGCTAAGCTAAGCTAAGCTAGCGTAGCCTCACCCTGGGCCTGCAGTATCTTGAGCGTGGCCTCGGCCCGAGCTCGCGCATCCTTCTGGGCTTTAGTGAGCAGCTTCCCCTCCTTCTTCAGACGCTCCTTCCTCTCCTTCTCCTTCTGCTTCTTCTTCTCCTTCCTCTCCAGCTCCAGGCGCTCCTATAAGGAGGGGTCAAAGGTCAGAGAGGGAGCCTGGTGGACGGTTCAGATGTTAAAGGAGGAAGAGGAGGTGTGTTACCTGCTCCTCCCTCTGCTTCTCCATCTCCTCCAGCCTCTTCAGGCGCTCCTCCTCCTCCCTCTTGGCTTGCTCCTCCTCCTACAGACGGAAAACGTTAACCATCATCACACTTTAAAAACTCACCGTTGACTCCGTGACTACGTTACCCAGAATGCCCCACCTCCTTCATCTTGGCCAGAGCCTCCTGCATGGCCTTCACTGTGGCCTTGCTGGGTCCCTTCTTCTTCTCCTCCTTCTCAACCTTCTCCCCCTTCTTCTTCTTCTTGTCTTTCTTCTTCTTGTCACCCTCGACCTCGACCTCGGCCTCGGCCTCCTCTGCAAAGAAAACAACAGAAACAAAAGAAAGAAGAAGAAGAAGAAGAAGAATAAGAAGAAGAAGGAGAAAAGAGAGGAAGAAAAAAATTAAAAGTGGAAAAACAATTAATAAAAAGCATGGAATTTTTTTTTTAAAAAAGTGGAAGAAAAAAGAAAAAGAAAATAAGGAAGAAAATAAATAAAAAGAAGAAAAAAGTCAAATTAAAATTATAAATTAAAAAGAATATAAAAATAAAAAAATTATGAAAAAAGAAAAAGTGGAAAAAGTAGCAAAAAAGAAAGAGAAGAGAAAAGAAAAAAAGAAAAAGAAATAATAAAAAGAACAATAATAAAATAAGGAAGAAAAAAAATTAAAAGAAAAAAGAAAAACAAGAAGAAGAAGAAATTTAGTGAAATCTGCAGCTTTAAAGGCGTATTTATAACTTCCTGTCTGACTATCTTACCTTCACCTGCAGGCTCCGCCCCTTCCTGTTCCTCCTCCGCTGCTACAGGTGGAGCTACCTGAGGGGGCGTGGCCTCGGCCATCTTCTTCTCTGGCTCCACGCTGCCCTCCTTCTCCTTCTCCTTCTCCCTCTCCTTCTGCTTCTTCTGCTTCATCCTGTCCTCCTCCTTCTTCTTCTTGTCCCGCTCCTTCTTCTCCGCCTTCTTCTGCGCCGCCGTCTTCATCTTGAGGCCTCCTCCTCCTCCATCCTCCGCCTCCTCCTCGTCCTCGGTGTCCGCCTTCGCCGCTTTGCCTTTGTTCTTCTTCTTCCTGTCTCTCCTGGAGGTTAAGTCCTCGTCGTCGTCCTCTGAGCCGTCCTCCTCCTTCCCTCCTCCTCCTCCTCCCTTCAGGTCTTTGTTCTCCTCTTGGTCCGACACCGAGGGTTTTTTACCTCCTTTGGTTTTGAGGCGAGATTGTGATCCGCTGTCGTCGTCAGAGTCAGAGGGAGGAGCAGCAGGAGGCGCAGCAGGAGGCGCCGCCTGGAGACAGGAGGAGAAACATACGGAGGCTCAGAAGGGACAAAGTCTGGATTTTATACAGTTATATACCCAAAACCATAAAGAGACCTCCTCGGACTCCTAGACTACGTTACCCACAATCCCCTCTGATGCTCTGAGACACAGAGGAGGAAGAGGAAGAGAAAGAGAGAAGAGGAGGAGGAGGAGAAGATAAACAGAAGGAAAGACCGAAGAAGATGGGGAGGAGGAGAAGAAGGAAAGAGAGGAGGAAGAGGAAAGAGAGGAGGAGGAGGAAAGAGATGAGGAGGAGGAGGAGGAAAGAGATGAGGAGGAGGAGAAAGAGGAGAAGAGGAGAGAAGAAGATTATGAGGAAGAGGAGGAAAGAGAGGAGGATGAGAAGAAGGAAAGAGAGGAGGAGAAGGAAAGAGAGAAGGAGGAGGAGGAAAGAGATGCGGAGGAGGAGGAGGAGGAGAAAGAGGAAGAGGAGGAGGAAAGAGAAGATTATGAGGAGAAGATAAACAGAAGGAAAGACCAAAGAAGATGAGGAGGAGAAGAAGGAAAGAGAGGAGGAGGAGGAGAAGAAGGAAAGAGAGGAGGAGGAGGAGGAGAAGAAGGAAAGAGAGGAGGAGGAGGAGGAGAAGAAGGAAAGAGAGGAGGAGGAGAAGAAGGAAAGAGAGGAGGAGAAGAGGAAGAGGAGGAGGAATCAGACTCATCAGACTACGTTACCCACAATCCCCTCTGACGCTCTGCTGGTTTGTACGTGTTGTCTTCTCTCACCTTGTTGTCGTCCTTCTGCTCTCCGTTCCTCTGCTCTCCATCAACCTGACCTTCTCCTTCATCACCCTCCTCATCCTCAGGGCTGCCTCCTCCTTTCTTCCCCTTCCTGGTCTTCTTCTTCTCTGGTCTGGGAGGCTCCACGCTCTCCACCTCCTCCTCCTCCTTCTGCAGAAGAAGACGTTATTAGATAGATAGATATGTAGATCTATAGATAGATAGATGGATATATATGTAAAGTAATGTGATGTAAAGATGTTGAGGAGGGCTGACCTTTGATTTTCCTCCCTGAGTCTCCAGAGACAACTCCTCCAGCTCCTTCAGGATCTCCTCCTCACTGCAGGAGGACACACACAACCACTGTTACACTGATGAAGAAGAGGAGGAGGAGGAGAGGAGTAAGAAAGAGATAAAGATGAAGAGGAGGAGGAGGAGAAGAGGAAGAAGAGGAGTAGGAAAGAGATAAAGATGAAGAAGAAGAGGAGCGGGGAAGGAGGAGAAGAATAGGAGGAGGACGAGGAGGAGGAGAAGAAGAAGAAGAAGAAAAAGAAGAAGATGGTGATGATGAAGAGGAGGAAGAGGAGAAGAAGAGGTGTAAGAAAGAGAATATGATGAAGAAGAAGAGGAGGAGTAAGAAAGAGATAAAGAAGAAGAAGAGGAGTAAGAAAGAGATAAAGATGAAGAAGAAGAAGATGGTGATGATGAAGAGGAGGAAAGAAGAAGAGGAGGAGGAAAAGGAGAAGAAGAAGAGGAGTAAGAAAGAGAAGATGATGAAGAAGAAGAGGAGGTGTAGTGTGTGTCTTACTCGTAGTCATCCTTCTTGGCTCCTCCTCCTCCTCCCTTCTTCTTCTTCTTCCCTCTGATCTCTCTGGAGGCTCCGGCTCCTTCTATCTCTGCAGCCAGAGCATCGATGTCCACGCCGCCCTCCTCCTTAGCACTAGACACAGATCAATAACAATATCAATACTGATCAATACCAGCCAATCAGAGCATCGATGTCCACGCCGCCCTCCTCCTTAGCACTAGACACAGATCAATAACAATATCAATACTGATCAATACCAGCCAATCAGAGCATCGATGTCCACGCAGCCCTCCTCCTTAGCACTGATCACACACATCAATAACAACCAATAACTGATCAATACCAACCAATCAGGAATAGTCGTAATATTACTCCTCGACCTCACTGCTGCCTTTGACACCATCTCCCACCCACTACTCATCACACGTCTGACTGATATTGGTATCACCGGTGTTGCACTCACATGGTTCTCCTCATACCTCACCGACAGACTACAATTTGTGAAACTGGGTAATCACAGGTCAAGGTGCTCCGCTGTTTCACTGGGTGTCCCCCAGGGGTCAGTATTGGGTCCACTCCTGTTTATCATTTACCTCCTTCCCCTTGGCACTATCCTCCGTCATCACAATGTCCGATTCCACTGTTATGCCGATGACACACAGGTCTACATTTCCACTGCACCCACTGCAGCCCTGCCACCCGCCTCCCTCACCACCTGCCTTCAACACATCAGGAGCTGGATGAGCAGGAACTTTTTAAAACTCAACAGCCATAAAACCGAGGCCCTGCTCATCGGCTCCAAGAACAACATCTCCAAAACTCAACACACCACTGCTCAAAACATCACCATTGATGGCTTCCCAGTACCGTTCTCCACCCATGTCAAGAGTCTTGGGGCCACCCTGGACAGCACACTCTCTTTTTCATCCCACATAAAAAACATCACCCGGACTGCCTTCTTCCACCTCCGCAACATCTCCAGACTCCGCCCATCCCTGTCCCACTCCAGCACTGAAATCCTGGTTCACTCATTTGTTACATCCCGGATCGACTATTGCAACGCTGTCCTCTCTGGCATTCCCATCAAACTACTCAACAGACTCCAAATCATTCAGAACTCTGCCGCCCGGATCATCACCCGCACCAAGTCCTCCGACCACATCACCCCCATCCTCATCCAGCTGCACTGGCTCCCTGTTAAATCCCGGATCGATTACAAAAACCTTCTGCTCACCTACAAAGCCCTCCATAACCTCGCCCCCACCTACCTCGCAGACCTCCTCCAGGAGTGCGCCCCCTCCCGTTCCCTCCGCTCATCATCAGCCGGACTTCTGACCACCCCCACCTCACGCCTCAGCACCGTGGGAGCCAGGGCGTTCAGCTGCTCTGCTCCCAGGTTATGGAACTCACTCCCCCCACACATCCGGCAGTCTGACAATATCACATCATTCAAATCCCTCCTGAAAACCCACCTGTTTAAACTGGCCTACTCTATATAGTACTCATCATCACCCATCCTATGTGTCTGTACAAATATGTTTCTGTCATGTCCTGTTGTTTTTAGATTATTTTATCTGTCAATGTTTTAACTGATTTTTGTAAGGTGTCCTTGGGTGTCCAGAAAGGCGCCACTAAATAAAATGTATTATTATTATTATTATTATTAGTAAAGTCATAACTTTACGAGAAAAACAGAAAATAAGACGTAAAATGACTACTTTATAATATTATGACTTTACTCTCTAAACCTCAGATGTGTGTTTTCCTCAGTGTGGTCCTAATACTCCGTCACACCGTCGAACCATAGACCTACAACTATGATCAATAATAATGAAAACAAAAGAACAGTTATTCATATTCATGTTTATAAATCCACAGAGAGCCTCTGGAGAGGAGCTGAAGAGACGCAGGCTGCTGACCTCTGATCTATACCAATCAATACCAATCAATACTGATCAATACTGATCAATACCAGCCTCCATAGAGATAAGAGCTCTCTCTGTCTCTCTTTCTCTCTCTCTCTCTGTCTTTCTCTCTGTCTCTATGTCTCTCTGTGTCTCTATGTCTCTCTCTGTCTCTCTCTCTCCGTCTCTCTTCGTCTCTCTTTCTCTCTGTCTCTCTATGTCTCTCTCTTTCTCTCTATGTCTCTCTCTTTCTCTCTCTTTCTCTCTGTCTCTCTATGTCTCTCTCTTTCTCTCTGTCTCTCTGTGTCTCTATGTCTCTCTCTGTCTCTCTATGTCTCTCTCTGTCTCTCTATGTCTCTCTCTTTCTCTCTGTCTCTCTATGTCTCTCTCTTTCTCTCTGTCTCTCTGTGTCTCTATGTCTCTCTCTGTCTCTCTATGTCTCTCTCTTTCTCTCTCTTTCTCTCTGTCTCTCTATGTCTCTCTCTTTCTCTCTCTTTCTCTCTCTCTCCGTCTCTCTTCGTCTCTCTTTCTCTATGTCTCTCTATGTCTCTCTCTTTCTCTCTCTCTCCGTCTCTCTTCGTCTCTCTTTCTCTATGTCTCTCTATGTCTCTCTCTTTCTCTCTGTGTCTCTATGTCTCTCTATGTCTCTCTCTGTCTCTCTCTGTCTCTCTCTCTCTATGTCTCTCTATGTCTCTCTATGTCTCTCTCTGTCTCTCTCTCTCCGTCTCTCTTCGTCTCTCTTTCTCTATGTCTCTCTATGTCTCTCTCTTTCTCTCTGTGTCTCTCTGTGTCTCTATGTCTCTCTATGTCTCTCTCTTTCTCTCTCTTTCTCTCTGTCTCTCTATGTCTCTCTCTTTCTCTCTGTCTCTCTGTGTCTCTATGTCTCTCTCTGTCTCTCTATGTCTCTCTCTTTCTCTCTCTTTCTCTCTGTCTCTCTATGTCTCTCTCTTTCTCTCTCTTTCTCTCTCTCTCCGTCTCTCTTCGTCTCTCTTTCTCTATGTCTCTCTATGTCTCTCTCTTTCTCTCTGTCTCTCTGTGTCTCTATGTCTCTCTCTGTCTCTCTGTGTCTCTATGTCTCTCTGTCTCTCTCTCTCCGTCTCTCTCCGTCTCTCTTCGTCTCTATGTCTCTCTGTCTCTCTCTCTATGTCTCTCTCTGTCTCTCTATGTCTCTCTCTTTCTCTCTCTTTCTCTCTGTCTCTCTGTCTCTCTGTGTCTCTGTGTCTCTATGTCTCTCTCTTTCTCTCTGTCTCTCTGTGTCTCTATGTCTCTCTGTCTCTCTCTCTCCGTCTCTCTCCGTCTCTTTCTCTGTCTCTCTATGTCTCTCTCTTTCTCTCTCTTTCTCTCTCTGTGTCTCTATGTCTCTCTGTCTCTCTCTGTCTCTCTCTCTCCGTCTCTCTTCGTCTCTCTTTCTCTATGTCTCTATGTCTCTCTCTTTCTCTCTGTCTCTGTGTCTCTATGTCTCTCTCTCTCCGTCTCTCTCCGTCTCTCTTCGTCTCTCTTTCTCTATGTCTCTATGTCTCTCTCTTTCTCTGTGTCTCTGTGTCTCTATGTCTCTCTCTTTCTCTCTGTGTCTCTATGTCTCTCTCTGTCTCTCTATGTCTCTATGTCTCTCTGTCTCTCTCTCTCCGTCTCTCTCCGTCTCTCTTTCTCTCTGTCTCTCTCTTTCTCTCTCTTTCTCTCTGTGTCTCTATGTCTCTCTCTGTCTCTCTCTCTCTGTCTCTCTGTCTCTCTCCGTCTCTCTTCGTCTCTCTTTCTCTCTGTGTCTCTATGTCTCTATGTCTCTCTGTGTCTCTCTCTCTCCGTCTCTCTTCGTCTCTCTTTCTCTCTGTCTCTCTCCGTCTCTCTTCGTCTCTCTTTCTCTATGTCTCTCTCTTTCTCTCTCTTTCTCTCTGTGTCTCTATGTCTCTCTATGTCTCTCTCTGTCTCTCTCTGTCTCTCTCTGTCTCTCTCTGTCTCTCTCTGTCTCTCTCCGTCTCTCTTCGTCTCTCTGTCTCTCTGTGTCTCTCTCTCTCTGAACAATGAGAACCTGCTGACTGGACGCTGTCTTTTATTACCCATCAGCCCCTCTGACACACGGCGAGCACCATCTGATCTGGTAGTGGAGTATTTCCAGAGTGGTACTAGTAGTTTTACTACAGTAACGTACCTGAATACTTCCTGTACCTCTCATAAAGACCTCAGGTGTACCACCAGGTGAGCAGATACTCAGTAGTACTGTAGTAAAGTACCTGAATACTTGTTGTAGTAGTACCGTAGTAAAGTACCTGAATACTTCATGTAGTAGTACTAGTACTGTAGTAAAGTATACTTCATGTACTAGTACTGTTGTATTCATCATGTAGTGTACTAGTACTGTAGTAAAGTATACTTGTAGTTCTAGTACTGTAGTATACTTGTAGTACTAGTATTGTAGTATACTTCATGTAGTGTACTAGTACTGTAGTAAAGTATACTTGTAGAACTAGTACTGTAGTGAAGTATACTTGTAGTACTAGTACTGTAGTATACTTCATGTAGTGTACTAGTACTGTAGTAAAGTATACTTGTAGAACTAGTACTGTAGTGAAGTATACTTGTAGTACTAGTACTGTAGTATACTTCATGTAGTGTACTAGTACTGTAGTAAAGTACACTTGTAGAACTAGTACTGTAGTGAAGTATACTTGTAGTACTAGTACTGTAGTATACTTCATGTAGTGTACTAGTACTGTAGTAAAGTACACTTGTAGAACTAGTACTGTAGTGAAGTATACTTGTAGTACTAGTACTGTAGTATTCATCATGTACTAGTACTGTAGTATTCATCATGTACTAGTACTGTAGTATACTTGTAGTACTAGTACTGTAGTGAAGTATACTTCATGTACTAGTACTGTAGTGAAGTATACTTGTAGTACTAGTATTGTAGTGAAGTATACTTCATGTACTAGTACTGTAGTGAAGTATACTTGTAGTACTAGTACTGTAGTGTAGTATACTTCATGTACTAGTACTGTAGTGAAGTATACTTCATGTACTAGTACTGTAGTGAAGTACACTTCATGTACTAGTACTGTAGTGAAGTATACTTGTAGTACTAGTACTGTAGTGTAGTATACTTCATGTACTAGTACTGTAGTGTAGTATACTTCATGTACTAGTACTGTAGTGTAGTATACTTCATGTAGTAGTACTGTAGTGAAGTATACTTCATGTACTAGTACTGAAGTATACTTGTAGTACTAGTACTGTAGTGAAGTATACTTCATGTAGTAGTACTGTAGTGAAGTATACTTCATGTACTAGTACTGTAGTGAAGTATACTTCATGTACTAGTACTGTAATATACTTCATGTACTAGTACTGTAGTGAAGTATACTTCATGTACTAGTACTGTAATGAAGTATACTTCATGTACTAGTACTGTAGTGTAGTACACTTCATGTACTAGTACTGTAGTGTAGTACACTTCATGTACTAGTACTGTAGTGAAGTATACTTCATGTAGTGTACTAGTACTGTAGTATACTTGTAGTACTAGTACTGTAGTGTAGTATACTTGTAGTACTAGTACTGTAGTATATTTGTAGTACTAGTACTGTAGTGTAGTATACTTGTAGTACTAGTACTGTAGTGTAGTATACTTGTAGTACTAGTACTGTAGTGTAGTATACTTGTAGTACTAGTACTGTACTGTAGTATACTTGTAGTACTAGTACTGTAGTATACTTGTAGTACTAGTACTGTACTGTAGTATACTTGTAGTACTAGTACTGTAGTATACTTGTAGTACTAGTACTGTAGTGTACTTGTAGTACTAGTACTGTAGTGTACTTGTAGTACTAGTACTGTAGTGTAGTATACTTGTAGTACTAGTACTGTAGTGTAGTATACTTGTAGTACTAGTACTGTAGTATACTTGTAGTACTAGTACTGTAGTATACTTGTAGTACTAGTACTGTACTGTAGTATACTTGTAGTACTAGTACTGTAGTATACTTGTAGTACTAGTACTGTAGTATACTTGTAGTACTAGTACTGTAGTATACTTGTAGTACTAGTACTGTAGTATACTTGTAGTACTAGTACTGTAGTATACTTGTAGTACTAGTACTGTACTGTAGTATACTTGTAGTACTAGTACTGTAGTATACTTGTAGTACTAGTACTGTAGTGTACTTGTAGTATTAGTACTGTAGTGTACTTGTAGTACTAGTACTGTAGTGTAGTATACTTGTAGTACTAGTACTGTAGTATACTTGTAGTACTAGTACTGTACTGTAGTATACTTGTAGTACTAGTATTGTAGTGTAGTATACTTGTAGTACTAGTACTGTAGTATACTTGTAGTACTAGTACTGTAGTATACTTGTAGTACTAGTACTGTAGTGTAGTATACTTGTAGTACTAGTACTGTAGTATACTTGTAGTACTGTAGTGTAGTATACTTGTAGTACTAGTACTGTAGTGTAGTATACTTGTAGTACTAGTACTGTACTGTAGTATACTTGTAGTACTAGTACTGTAGTATACTTGTAGTACTAGTACTGTAGTGTACTTGTAGTACTAGTACTGTAGTGTAGTATACTTGTAGTACTAGTACTGTAGTATACTTGTAGTACTAGTATTGTAGTATACTTGTAGTACTAGTACTGTAGTGTACTTGTAGTACTAGTACTGTAGTGTACTTGTAGTACTAGTACTGTAGTATACTTGTAGTACTAGTACTGTAGTGTAGTATACTTGTAGTACTAGTACTGTACTGTAGTATACTTGTAGTACTAGTACTGTAGTATACTTGTAGTACTAGTACTGTAGTATACTTGTAGTACTGTAGTGTAGTATACTTGTAGTACTAGTACTGTAGTGTAGTATACTTGTAGTACTAGTACTGTACTGTAGTATACTTGTAGTACTAGTACTGTAGTATACTTGTAGTACTGTAGTGTAGTATACTTGTAGTACTAGTACTGTACTGTAGTATACTTGTAGTACTAGTACTGTACTGTAGTATACTTGTAGTACTAGTACTGTAGTGTACTTGTAGTACTAGTAGTGTAGTATACTTGTAGTACTAGTACTGTAGTGTACTTGTAGTACTAGTAGTGTAGTATACTTGTAGTACTAGTACTGTAGTGTACTTGTAGTACTAGTACTGTACTGTACTTGTAGTACTAGTACTGTAGTATACTTGTAGTACTAGTACTGTAGTGTAGTATACTTGTAGTACTAGTACTGTAGTGTAGTATACTTGTAGTACTAGTACTGTAGTATACTTGTAGTACTAGTACTGTAGTGTAGTATACTTGTAGTACTAGTACTGTAGTGTAGTATACTTGTAGTACTAGTACTGTAGTGTAGTATACTTGTAGTACTAGTACTGTAGTATACTTGTAGTACTGTAGTGTAGTATACTTGTAGTACTGTAGTGTAGTATACTTGTAGTACTAGTACTGTAGTGTAGTATACTTGTAGTACTAGTACTGTAGTGTAGTATACTTGTAGTACTAGTACTGTAGTATACTTGTAGTACTGTAGTGTAGTATACTTGTAGTACTAGTACTGTAGTATACTTGTAGTACTGTACTGTAGTGTACTTGTAGTACTAGTACTGTACTGTAGTGTACTTGTAGTACTAGTACTGTAGTGTAGTATACTTGTAGTACTAGTACTGTACTGTAGTGTACTTGTAGTACTAGTACTGTACTGTAGTGTACTTGTAGTACTAGTACTGTAGTGTAGTATACTTGTAGTACTAGTACTGTAGTGTAGTGTACTTGTAGTACTAGTACTGTACTGTAGTGTACTTGTAGTACTAGTACTGTAGTGTACTTGTAGTACTAGTACTGTACTGTAGTGTACTTGTAGTACTAGTACTGTAGTGTAGTATACTTGTAGTACTAGTACTGTAGTGTAGTGTACTTGTAGTACTAGTACTGTACTGTAGTGTACTTGTAGTACTAGTACTGTAGTGTACTTGTAGTACTAGTACTGTAGTGTACTTGTAGTACTAGTACTCAGTATTCATCAGCTGTCACATTGTCAGAGTCTGACTAGAGATAACGAGGCTAACAGCTAGTTAGCTTAGCTCTAGTGTTGTTAGCATGTAGCCGCTGGTGAACCGGTGTGTTAGCTGAACACGTAGAGCCGAGATAGAGAGCTGAGGGTCGGCCTGAGAGCTGAGGGTCGGCCTGAGAGCAGCCGAGCAGCGAGCAGCTCACTGGAAGCTAACAGCTAACTGCTAACTGCCAACAAGCCTGTTTCTCGTGGTTCGCCTCAGCTAGCTGCTAAGCTAACAGCTAACAGCTAACCGCTAGCAGCTAGCAGGCCTGTGTGTGTCTCGTGCTGTTCAGGTGTTCCCAGGTACACTCGGTGAGTTCTGTCTCACCTGTCCTCTCCGGACTTCTTCTGCTTCTTGCCCATCCTGCTGCCGCGGCGGTTCTCCGGTTCTCGGTCCGGTTCTGGTTCTGATCCGGTTCCGGTTCCAGTTCTGATCCGCTGGACGGATCTCATCCACTCACAGATCTCCTAGTGACGGACACTCAGCGGGGAGGGCTCACTCCGCTGCTCTTTCCTCTCATCGACCAGCGATCTGTGAACAATAACATCTTATTTCATTTATTGGTGTCTTGTATATGTATGTTATTATTATTATCATTAGTAGTAGTAGTAGTTGTAGCATTATTTATTTATTTATTTTATGAAGTGTTATTTATTGTCCAGATTTTCTTTTGCTTAGAAAATAAGAAAAAATAAGAGATTTAAAACAATAAATAATAAAAAATAAGAGATGTAAATCAATAAATAATAACAAATAAGAGATTTACTTCAATAAATAATAAAGATAAGAGATGTAAATCAATAAATAATAAAGATAAGAGATGTAAATCAATAAATAATAACAAATAAGAGATTTACTTCAAATAAATAATAAAAAATAGGAGATTTAAATCAATAAACAATCAATAATAAGAGATTACTTCAATAAATAATCAATTAATTAATTAATACAGATTTAATTTGTCACAGCTTGAAATAATTTTTTTATACTTAAAATGAAAAAATATAGTTTATTTATTTATTTTATTATTGTTATTGTCAAGAATTTTTTTTGCTTAGAAAAAAACATCTTATTTAAATATTTCTACTTGTGTGTGTACTTTCTTTCGTTTCTTGTATATGTATGTTTATATTATTATTATTATTATTATTATTGTTGTTATTAATTTATCTATTTATTTATTTTATTTAGTGTTATTTATTGTCCAGAAAATTAGAAAATAAAATCTTGTTTAAATATTTCTACTTGTGTACATAATTTATTGTGTTTCCTTTATATATATATGTTTTAAATTAAATTATTCATTTATTTTTATTTTTTATTCTCATTTACAATTATTTATTTGTATTTAATGTTATGTTTGTTCATTTTTTTCTTTTTACCATGATAATCTGTGTTATTGGGGACGGGAAGGAGGTTTTTTGTGAATTTCTTTTGTTTTTTTCTGTTTATTCAAAATGAAAAAAGACAATAAACATAGTATGAATAAAAAGAAAATGTAAAATAGCATTATAATATGTAATAATAAATGTAATTAAAATGTAATAATATAATCTTAATCTTAATAATAATAGCTGTAAAAATGTAGAGCCCGTGGCTATATATAATATAACTATAAAATATGAATACATTGGTAATAAAAGGTCATATTTAGACAACATGATGAGTAAATAAGCATTTAGTTCCAGGAGAAAATAGCGGAGTGACACCTCCTCCTTTTTCTCTCTCTCCTCCAGCAGCACGCATGGCTCGAATCAGAGGGATTGCGCATGCGCATTGTGACCTCTCTGAGACACGTCACGATTTTGACCCCAACAAATCAAATAATCAATAATAAAGAGATTTAAATCAATAAATAATAAATAACAAGAGATTTACTTAAATAAATAATCAATAATAAAGAGATTTAAATCAATAAATAATCATAAATAAGAGATTTAAATCAATAAATAAGAGATTTAAATCAATAACTAATCATAAGATATTTACATCAATAAATAATCAATAAGAGATTTACTTCAATAAATAATCAATTAATTAATGAATACAGATTTAATTAGTCACAGCTTGAAATATATATATTTTTTTTTACTTGAAATGAGAAAATATAGTTTATTTATTTATTTATTTTATTAATCACAGCAGAAATGCAAAGAACAAACGATCTGATAATAGTTGTAATTAAGGCAACAATGAATGAATACATTAAAACATCTGTATTAATAACCCCTTTATCTCTGTTGATGGGTCAGAGGTCAGAGGTCAGTGACAGCTGCTGTTTGAGTCCATCAGGTTTATTTCAGCCCATCGCCGCCACCACAGCGTCACACAGGCGGCGTAGTCCAGTCCCAGCCGCACAGCTCCGCCGCCGCCTTGCCCACGCCAGGGAACGCCGACTCATCAGCCGGGTCGACGAGCGTCGAGGCGGCGCCGTAGCCGAACTCTGAGGGTCACAACAACAACGTCATTTTAATCACAGCGGTACTTCAAGTCAGGTTTAAGAGCCCTTTAATGCCAGACTGAGTGATGTCACAGCGTAACGAGTACATGACTACATCACTGCAGCAAATACTTCACTATCGTCTGCTGTTATGTTGCTCTTTAATTCATTCATAACTTAATGAACAATATTGACAGGTCGCTCTCTCTCTCATATTTTTATTTGTCTATATGTTTTTAATACATTTAATTTTTATTTATCTGTATTATTATTTACCCTTATAACCCTTTAAACTCCGCAGTAGAAACCAGGCCGGCACACAATTCATCTAAATGTCATCGAAATATCAATATAACAATAACAATAATAATAATAATAATAATAATCAATTTACAGTCCCAGGAGGAACAATACTTGTGTAAAAATATCATTTTAAATACTAAAATAAAAACACATTGAGAAAAATAAATAGAGAAATAAAATAAATATATGAAAAATATGAATAAGTCAAATGTAAAAAATAAATAAATATGTGTGTGTATATATATATAAACAAATACATGAAAAATGTGAACAAATAAAATGTAAAAAAAATTATTAATAATAATAAATTAAATACAAAATATATAAACAAATACATCAAAAATAGGAATAAATAAAATGTAATAAATAAATTAATACGTTGTAAAAAATAAATAAATGAAAATACATTTTAAAAGCATAAAGATTAAATAAAGGAAAAAAAAAATATTATAATAAATATATTAATTAAAAAAGAGTAATAAGAAGTGGATATAATAAGTATTAATAAATAAAAGTAAATAGATTTAAATAGATTAAATAGAAAAAGTATGTAAATAAATAAATACATCAAAATATTAATATATAAATAAAATGTTAAAAATAAAATTAAAATAAATACATGAAAATAAATTACAAAAATTAAACAAAAGAAAACAATTATAGTTATAAAAAATAAATACAATAATTAAAAACCTTATAACTACAATAATTGATAAAAGTGTTAAAAAATACAACAATTTGACATGTTTCTTTTTATAAAATTGTTCTACATAAACACAAAACAGATCGATCCCAAAGATTTTGGTGACACTTTATAAATAAATAAATAAATAAATATAGAATAAAGAGTTTTCCTACTTGAACTCATCCTGCTTGGCCTTCTTGTAGTCCTCTCTGTACTTGGTGAACGCGGCGAACAGATGGTAGATGATTTCAGCCCAGAAGATGCGAACTCCCAGCGTGTCGGCCATCTCCTGATTTTCCCGCTCCACCTTTACGTCGAACGCCAAGATCACGGCGTACCTGCACACGACAACAACATCAGCGTCAATCAATCGCCTCAACTTCCTGTTGATCATTATGGTCGTGGTGTGATCGATTGGGGAGTGATAACTGAGAGCTTAGATGGTAATAGGTGACGTACTGTAGGTCGTGCTCCAGCATCGTCGACGCCTTCATTACATCCTTCTTATGAACCGGACCGATATTGATGCCGGCGTACTGCAGAGAGACAAGCAGTGGTCAAAGGTCAGCTCCTCTTTTAGTTTCTGCTTCCTGTTGCTTTTCAGAGTAAGGCCCCGATGTGGGAGGCTTTACTAATAGTTTTTTAAAATGAGAGTGAAGATTTTTGTGCGCTGCTTTTGTGTTGCTGAACCAAGATGACAACGGTCAAAAAAACAAGATGACAACGGTCAGAAAACAAAATGACAACGGTCAAAAACCAAGATGACAACGGTCAAAAACACAAGATGACAACGGTCAAAAACACAAGATGACGAAGGTCAAAAAGACAAGACGACAACGGTCAAAAAACAAGATGACAACGGTCAAAAAACAAGATGACAACGGTCAAAAACCAAGATGACAACGGTCAAAAAACAAGATGACAACGGTCAAAAACACAAGATGACAACGGTCAAAAACACAAGATGACAACGGTCAAAACACAAGATGACAACGGTCAAAAAAACAAGATGACAACGGTCAAAAAACAAGATGACAACGGTCAAAAAACCAAGACAGACAGGTAAACAGTGAAGGGGTACTTACGGGGACTTTGGATGTCCGGAGGAACTCCAGCAGAGCCTCCAGTGGTCCCACCGTCTGTTTGAGCTCCCGCACCAGTTCATCCTGTAAACCAGCACCAGTCAGTGAACTGGGAGCCTCAGCGGGACCAGTAACAGACCTCTTTAACATGGTGGTGAGTGATGTGTGTGAATATTACCCTCAGGACGGGGATCTCGTCGTCCTTGTGAGCCACCAGCAGGGGGAGCCCCGCCAGCGTCTTCTCCAGGTCTTTACCCAGAATCTTCACGCCCTGAGCCGTCGACACCTCCTTGTGCTTCTCGTACTGGGTCTAATCAATCAATCAATCAATCAATCAATCAATCAATCAATGTAGCTCATGATGTCAGAGTCCCATAGGTCTTTTATTTTGAAACAAACCTTGACTCCGAGCTCCTTCAGCGGCAGCGGCAGCAGCAACCTTCTGATCTGCGTTACGATTGGTCCCTCCACCCCCGGTACGATGATGGTCTCTCCCTCCCGCAGTGTCCCGTTAAATAGGATGACGTCTATCGTGGTTCCCATCCCGGGCAGCGCTTTGACCTGAACACACAAGACGCCATCAACCGGAGGACAACGGTCAAAAAAACAAGATGGCGACGGACAAAAACCAAGATGACAACGGTCAAAAAACCAAGATGGCGACGGACAAAAACCAAGATGACAACGGTCAAAAAACAAGACGACAACGGTCAAAAAACAAGACGACAACGGTCAAAAAACAAGACGGCAACGGTCAAAAAACAAGACGGCAACGGTCAAAAAACAAGACGGCAACGGTCAAAAAACAAGACGACAACGGTCAAAAAACAAGACGACAACGGTCAAAAAACAAGACGACAATGGTCAAAAAACAAGACGACAACGGTCAAAAAACAAGACGACAATGGTCAAAAAACAAGACGACAACGGTCAAAATACAAGACGACAACGGTCAAAAAACATGACGACAATGGCCAAAAAACAAGACGACAACGGTCAAAAAAACAAAATGACAACGGTCAAAAAACAAGACGACAACGGTCAAAAAAACAAAATGAGAACAGTCAAAAAACAAGATGAAAACGGACGCCATCTGGAACGTGGTGGTCGGTCAACTACAACGTCAGACTCTCTTACCTCCATGACCTGAGCTCGCAGCTCGTCGCAGTGCGCCAGCCGGCGGGCCAGCATGGTCTGGGTGAGCTCCACCAACAGGGCGATGAGGTTCCCCATCCCGTCGCCGCTGTGGGCCGAGGTGGGAACCAACGACACGAACGTCCGGGGGTCTTTGTTCTCGTAGAACAAGGCGGCGTTGAGACCCTGAGGAGCAATAATAACACAACTTATAGATATAAGAAGAAGAAGAGCAATGCTGTGATTGGTTGATTGAGTGATGATGTAATGACCTGCTGAGCGAACTCTAAAATGACGGCCTTGACCCTCTCGTCGAACTCGTCCTTGGTGTTCTTCTTCTGCTTCTTCAGCGTGGCCACGACGTCCGTTTCTGGACTCTTCTTCCAGTCGTACAGACGGTCGATCTGACGACAGACAACGGCGTCAAAAAACAAGAAGAAGAAGAAGAAGAAGGTGGCGGAGGATGAGGAGGGGACTGACCTTGTTGAGGGCCACGATGAAGGGGCACTTCTTCTCCTTCAGCAGGTTGATGGACTCGAGCGTTTGAGGCTCCAGGCCGTGCATGATGTCCACCACCAGGATGGCGATGTCGCACAGAGAGCTGCCTCTGTTCCTCAGGTTACTGAGCGCACACATGCAGAACCAGGTTAACATTTTAACCGATTTAATGCATCAGTAGTGACGTTGAGGTTTGGACAAAACAAACAAACGGTGTTCCTCAAAGTCAAGAAAGGATCCTTCAACGGCTGAATGAGTCTTTCATTAAGAGGATTTTCAAAGATGTGTGTATCCTCCGCACTCCTAAAACACCCACAATCCTAAGCGCACGATGTGTTTCCTGTGCAGCGGTTGAAAATACGCTTGTAAACTTTACTTATTTCACCTCAGCAGTCCGCCAAAATCTGTTTCTGAACAAATTTGGCGAGGTAAAACTGCTGTTTTTTTCTATGTAGTCTGGCCGGTTGGTGTAGGTGTCACAACAACAGGTGTATCAGTCGTGCCTGTTACCTGAAGGACTTGTGTCCTGGCGTGTCGATGATCAGCATGCCGGGGATCCTCAGGTTTTCATGGTCAAACTGCACAGACGACACTCTCATTAACACGTTATTATATTATAATTATTATTATTATTAAAGTTGATAAATGTACGCGGGCGCCGTCCTACGTTTTTAACCATCCTCGTCTGCTCCTCGATCGTCTCCTGCGGGACGTTTGTGGCGCCGATCTGCTGAGTGATTCCTCCGGCCTCGCCGTCCTGCACGTTGGTGTGTCGCAGCTACACACACACACACACACACACACACACACACACACACAGGTGAGATGGTTACCATGGTGATCTACATCATCAGAAACAGGAAGTGAATCTCTGGCTAAGCGTCACCTTGTCGAGGATCTTGGTCTTCCCGGTGTCTAGGTGTCCGAGCACGCACACCACCGGCGACCTCAGCCTGTCCAGGTCGATGTTCTTTATGTTCTCCGCCCGCCGTTTCTATGGAAACACACAGTCAGTCAGTCAGAGACGGCGTGAAGAGAGGCGAGCTCTCACTCCTCCTCCTCTTCTCACCTCGATCCTCCTCTTGGCTCGGTCGTACAGCCGCTCATCCTTTGTCCTCCCGTCGTCGTCCTCGCTCTCGGTGCTCTCGTCCTCGCTCTCCTTCGCCGACCTCCTCTTCCCGTGACTTGCTGGCGGCGGAACTGCCACCGTCGGCGTCGTCGGCGCCTCCTTCTCTTCATCGCTTTCCTCGTCGTCATCGTCTTCATCCTCGTCCTCGTCTTCGTCGCTACCGGCAGGCTGAGGAGGAGCGGCGGTGTCTTCAACAAGAATAACAAGAATAAGAAGAAGAAGAAGAAGAAGAAGAAGAAGAAGAAGAAGAAGAGGAAAGAGAAGAGGAACAGGAAAAGGAAAAGAGGATGAAGAAGAACAGGAAGGGAGGAGGAAAGAGAGATGGAAAAGGAAGAGGAAGATGGACAGAAAGAGAGGAGGGAGAGAAGAAGAAGTCAGTGTCACCATGATGATGAATCCAGGTATTCTCTCTCTCTCTCTCTCTCCTGACTCACCTGGCTCTGCAGCCGGCGTCTCAGCTTCCGTCTCCATGGCAACGGGCTCCGGCGTCTCCGGGGTGGGCGATGTCACCTCTGATGTTTCTAGGAGAGAAGACAAGTGTTTTATTTAGGTTGTCATGGTAACAGTGATGATGATCCTGGTCCTGTTCTCAGGTGTGTTACCTTCAGGGGTCTGGATGATGGCGGCGGCGGCGGCGGCGGCGGCGGCGGCGGCGGCGGGCTTCTTCTTCCTCTTGTCTCCGTAAACCGGCTTCTTCTTTGGCAGCGAGTCTTTGGTTGGCACCTTAATACCTACGCAGTAAAAGAACTGTGAGTACTGAGTAGTAAACAGGAAGTAACAGACCAGAGATAACATGTTGAGCTCTAGCGGACAGAGCTAGGCTAGCAGTCCCCCCTGCTTCCAGTCTTTATGCTAAGCTAAGCTAAGCTAAGCTAGCGTAGCCTCACCCTGGGCCTGCAGTATCTTGAGCGTGGCCTCGGCCCGAGCTCGCGCAGCCTTCTGGGCTTTAGTGAGCAGCTTCCCCTCCTTCTTCAGACGCTCCTTCCTCTCCTTCTCCTTCTGCTTCTTCTTCTCCTTCCTCTCCAGCTCCAGGCGCTCCTATAAGGAGGGGTCAAAGGTCAGAGAGGGAGCCTGGTGGACGGTTCAGATGTTAAAGGAGGAAGAGGAGGTGTGTTACCTGCTCCTCCCTCTGCTTCTCCATCTCCTCCAGCCTCTTCAGGCGCTCCTCCTCCTCCCTCTTGGCTTGCTCCTCCTCCTACAGACGGAAAACGTTAACCATCATCACACTTTAAAAACTCACCGTTGACTCCGTGACTACGTTACCCAGAATGCCCCACCTCCTTCATCTTGGCCAGAGCCTCCTGCATGGCCTTAACTGTGGCCTTGCTGGGTCCCTTCTTCTCCTCCTCCTTCTCAACCTTCTCCCCCTTCTTCTTCTTCTTGTCTTTCTTATCCTTGTCACCCTCGACCTCGACCTCCTCTGCAAAGAAAACAACAGAAACAGAAGAAGAAGAAGAAGAAGAAGAAAAGAGAGGAAGAAAAAAATTAAAAGTGGAAAAACAATTAATAAAAAGCATGGAATTTTTTTTTTAAAAAGTGGAAGAAAAAAGAAAAAGAAAATAAATAAAAAGAAGAAAAAAGTCAAATTAAATTAAAATTATAAATTAAAAAGAATATAAAAATAAAAAAATAAGAGGATGAAAAAACAAAAAGTGGAAAAAGTAACAAAAAAGAAAGAGAAGAGAAAATAAAAAACAAAAAGATGAAATAACAAAAAAGCAAATAATAAAATAAGGAAGAAAAAAAAAAGCAAAATTAAATTTAAATTATAAATAAAAAGAAAATAATAAGAAAAAAGAAAAAGAGGAAGAAAAAATAAAGAAAAAGAAAAAAAGAGAAAAAAAGAAAAAGAAATAATTAAAAGAACAATAATAAAATAAGGAAGAAAAAAAATTAAAAGAAAAAAGAAAAAGAAGAAGAAGAAGAAATTTAGTGAAATCTGCAGCTTTAAAGGCGTATTTATAACTTCCTGTCTGACTATCTTACCTTCACCTGCAGGCTCCGCCCCTTCCTGTTCCTCCTCCGCTGCTACAGGTGGAGCTACCTGAGGGGGCGTGGCCTCGGCCATCTTCTTCTCTGGCTCCACGCTGCCCTCCTTCTTCTTCTCCCTCTCCTTCTGCTTCTTCTGCTTCATCCTGTCCTCCTCCTTCTTCTTCTTGTCCCGCTCCTTCTTCTCCGCCTTCTTCTGCGCCGCCGTCTTCATCTTGAGGCCTCCTCCTCCTCCATCCTCCGCCTCGTCCTCGCTGTCCGCCTTCGCCGCTTTGCCTTTGTTCTTCTTCTTCCTGTCTCTCCTGGAGGTTAAGTCCTCGTCGTCATCCTCTGAGCCGTCCTCCTCCTTCCCTCCTCCTCCTCCTCCCTTCAGGTCTTTGTTCTCCTCTTGGTCCGACACCGAGGTTTTTTTACCTCCTTTGGTTTTGAGGTTTTGGCTGCCTCCTCCTTTCTTCCCCTTCCTGGTCTTCTTCTTCTCTGGTCTGGGAGGCTCCACGCTCTCCACCTCCTCCTCCTCCTTCTGCAGAAGAAGACGTTATTAGATAGATAGATATGTAGATCTATAGATAGATAGATGGATATATATGTAAAGTAATGTGATGTAAAGATGTTGAGGAGGGCTGACCTTTGATTTTCCTCCCTGAGTCTCCAGAGACAACTCCTCCAGCTCCTTCAGGATCTCCTCCTCACTGCAGGAGGACACACACAACCACTGTTACACTGATGAAGAAGAGGAGGAGGAGGAGAGGAGTAAGAAAGAGATAAAGATGAAGAGGAGGAGGAGGAGAAGAGGAAGAAGAGGAGTAGGAAAGAGATAAAGATGAAGAAGAAGAGGAGCGGGGAAGGAGGAGAAGAATAGGAGGAGGACGAGGAGGAGGAGAAGAAGAAGAAGAAGAAAAAGAAGAAGATGGTGATGATGAAGAGGAGGAAGAGGAGAAGAAGAGGTGTAAGAAAGAGAATATGATGAAGAAGAAGAGGAGGAGTAAGAAAGAGATAAAGAAGAAGAAGAGGAGTAAGAAAGAGATAAAGATGAAGAAGAAGAAGATGGTGATGATGAAGAGGAGGAAAGAAGAAGAGGAGGAGGAAAAGGAGAAGAAGAAGAGGAGTAAGAAAGAGAAGATGATGAAGAAGAAGAGGAGGTGTAGTGTGTGTCTTACTCGTAGTCATCCTTCTTGGCTCCTCCTCCTCCTCCCTTCTTCTTCTTCTTCCCTCTGATCTCTCTGGAGGCTCCGGCTCCTTCTATCTCTGCAGCCAGAGCATCGATGTCCACGCCGCCCTCCTCCTTAGCACTAGACACAGATCAATAACAATATCAATACTGATCAATACCAGCCAATCAGAGCATCGATGTCCACGCCGCCCTCCTCCTTAGCACTAGACACAGATCAATAACAATATCAATACTGATCAATACCAGCCAATCAGAGCATCGATGTCCACGCAGCCCTCCTCCTTAGCACTGATCACACACATCAATAACAACCAATAACTGATCAATACCAACCAATCAGGAATAGTCGTAATATTACTCCTCGACCTCACTGCTGCCTTTGACACCATCTCCCACCCACTACTCATCACACGTCTGACTGATATTGGTATCACCGGTGTTGCACTCACATGGTTCTCCTCATACCTCACCGACAGACTACAATTTGTGAAACTGGGTAATCACAGGTCAAGGTGCTCCGCTGTTTCACTGGGTGTCCCCCAGGGGTCAGTATTGGGTCCACTCCTGTTTATCATTTACCTCCTTCCCCTTGGCACTATCCTCCGTCATCACAATGTCCGATTCCACTGTTATGCCGATGACACACAGGTCTACATTTCCACTGCACCCACTGCAGCCCTGCCACCCGCCTCCCTCACCACCTGCCTTCAACACATCAGGAGCTGGATGAGCAGGAACTTTTTAAAACTCAACAGCCATAAAACCGAGGCCCTGCTCATCGGCTCCAAGAACAACATCTCCAAAACTCAACACACCACTGCTCAAAACATCACCATTGATGGCTTCCCAGTACCGTTCTCCACCCATGTCAAGAGTCTTGGGGCCACCCTGGACAGCACACTCTCTTTTTCATCCCACATAAAAAACATCACCCGGACTGCCTTCTTCCACCTCCGCAACATCTCCAGACTCCGCCCATCCCTGTCCCACTCCAGCACTGAAATCCTGGTTCACTCATTTGTTACATCCCGGATCGACTATTGCAACGCTGTCCTCTCTGGCATTCCCATCAAACTACTCAACAGACTCCAAATCATTCAGAACTCTGCCGCCCGGATCATCACCCGCACCAAGTCCTCCGACCACATCACCCCCATCCTCATCCAGCTGCACTGGCTCCCTGTTAAATCCCGGATCGATTACAAAAACCTTCTGCTCACCTACAAAGCCCTCCATAACCTCGCCCCCACCTACCTCGCAGACCTCCTCCAGGAGTGCGCCCCCTCCCGTTCCCTCCGCTCATCATCAGCCGGACTTCTGACCACCCCCACCTCACGCCTCAGCACCGTGGGAGCCAGGGCGTTCAGCTGCTCTGCTCCCAGGTTATGGAACTCACTCCCCCCACACATCCGGCAGTCTGACAATATCACATCATTCAAATCCCTCCTGAAAACCCACCTGTTTAAACTGGCCTACTCTATATAGTACTCATCATCACCCATCCTATGTGTCTGTACAAATATGTTTCTGTCATGTCCTGTTGTTTTTAGATTATTTTATCTGTCAATGTTTTAACTGATTTTTGTAAGGTGTCCTTGGGTGTCCAGAAAGGCGCCACTAAATAAAATGTATTATTATTATTATTATTATTAGTAAAGTCATAACTTTACGAGAAAAACAGAAAATAAGACGTAAAATGACTACTTTATAATATTATGACTTTACTCTCTAAACCTCAGATGTGTGTTTTCCTCAGTGTGGTCCTAATACTCCGTCACACCGTCGAACCATAGACCTACAACTATGATCAATAATAATGAAAACAAAAGAACAGTTATTCATATTCATGTTTATAAATCCACAGAGAGCCTCTGGAGAGGAGCTGAAGAGACGCAGGCTGCTGACCTCTGATCTATACCAATCAATACCAATCAATACTGATCAATACTGATCAATACCAGCCTCCATAGAGATAAGAGCTCTCTCTGTCTCTCTTTCTCTCTCTCTCTCTGTCTTTCTCTCTGTCTCTATGTCTCTCTGTGTCTCTATGTCTCTCTCTGTCTCTCTCTCTCCGTCTCTCTTCGTCTCTCTTTCTCTATGTCTCTCTATGTCTCTCTCTTTCTCTCTGTGTCTCTATGTCTCTCTCTGTCTCTCTGTCTCTCTGTGTCTCTATGTCTCTCTCTCTCTCTCTGTCTTTCTCTCTGTCTCTATGTCTCTCTGTGTCTCTATGTCTCTCTCTGTCTCTCTCTCTCCGTCTCTCTTCGTCTCTCTTTCTCTATGTCTCTCTATGTCTCTCTCTTTCTCTCTGTGTCTCTATGTCTCTCTCTGTCTCTCTTCGTCTCTCTTTCTCTCTGTCTCTCTATGTCTCTCTATGTCTCTCTCTTTCTCTCTCTTCGTCTCTCTTTCTCTATGTCTCTCTATGTCTCTCTCTGTCTCTCTGTGTCTCTCTATGTCTCTCTGTCTCTCTCTGTCTCTCTCTCTCCGTCTCTCTTCGTCTCTCTTTCTCTATGTCTCTCTATGTCTCTCTCTTTCTCTCTGTGTCTCTATGTCTCTCTATGTCTCTCTCTGTCTCTCTCTCTCTATGTCTCTCTATGTCTCTCTATGTCTCTCTCTGTCTCTCTCTCTCCGTCTCTCTTCGTCTCTCTTTCTCTATGTCTCTCTATGTCTCTCTCTTTCTCTCTGTGTCTCTCTGTGTCTCTATGTCTCTCTATGTCTCTCTCTGTCTCTCTCTCTCTGTCTCTCTCCGTCTCTCTTCGTCTCTCTGTCTCTCTCTCTCTCTATGTCTCTCTCTGTCTCTCTCTCTCTCTCTCTCTCCGTCTCTCTTCGTCTCTCTTTCTCTCTGTCTCTCTATGTCTCTCTATGTCTCTCTCTTTCTCTCTCTTCGTCTCTCTTTCTCTCTGTCTCTCTATGTCTCTCTATGTCTCTCTATGTCTCTCTCTGTCTCTCTGTGTCTCTATGTCTCTCTCTCTCCGTCTCTCTCCGTCTCTCTTCGTCTCTCTGTGTCTCTCTCTCTCTATGTCTCTCTCTGTCTCTCTCTCTCTCTCTCTCTCCGTCTCTCTTCGTCTCTCTTTCTCTATGTCTCTCTATGTCTCTCTCTTTCTCTCTCTTTCTCTCTGTGTCTCTATGTCTCTCTATGTCTCTCTCTGTCTCTCTCTCTCTGTCTCTCTCCGTCTCTCTTCGTCTCTCTTTCTCTCTGTGTCTCTATGTCTCTATGTCTCTCTGTGTCTCTCTCTCTCCGTCTCTCTTCGTCTCTCTTTCTCTCTGTCTCTCTCCGTCTCTCTTCGTCTCTCTTTCTCTATGTCTCTCTCTTTCTCTCTCTTTCTCTCTGTGTCTCTATGTCTCTCTATGTCTCTCTCTGTCTCTCTATGTCTCTCTCTGTCTCTCTCTCTCTGTCTCTCTCCGTCTCTCTTCGTCTCTCTTTCTCTCTGTGTCTCTATGTCTCTATGTCTCTGTGTCTCTCTCTCTCTGAACAATGAGAACCTGCTGACTGGACGCTGTCTTTTATTACCCATCAGCCCCTCTGACACACGGCGAGCACCATCTGATCTGGTAGTGGAGTATTTCCAGAGTGGTACTAGTAGTTTTACTACAGTAACGTACCTGAATACTTCCTGTACCTCTCATAAAGACCTCAGGTGTACCACCAGGTGAGCAGATACTCAGTAGTACTGTAGTAAAGTACCTGAATACTTGTTGTAGTAGTACCGTAGTAAAGTACCTGAATACTTCATGTAGTAGTACTAGTACTGTAGTAAAGTATACTTCATGTACTAGTACTGTTGTATTCATCATGTAGTGTACTAGTACTGTAGTAAAGTATACTTGTAGTTCTGGTACTGTAGTATACTTGTAGTACTAGTATTGTAGTGTACTTCATGTAGTGTACTAGTACTGTAGTAAAGTATACTTGTAGTTCTGGTACTGTAGTATACTTGTAGTACTAGTATTGTAGTATACTTCATGTAGTGTACTAGTACTGTAGTAAAGTATACTTGTAGTACTAGTACTGTAGTGAAGTATACTTGTAGTACTAGTACTGTAGTATTCATCATGTACTAGTACTGTAGTATACTTCATGTACTAGTACTGTAGTGAAGTATACTTGTAGTACTAGTACTGTAGTGAAGTATACTTCATGTACTAGTACTGTAGTGAAGTACACTTCATGTAGTGTACTAGTACTGTAGTATACTTCATGTACTAGTACTGTAGTACACTTCATGTAGTGTACTAGTACTGTAGTATACTTCATGTACTAGTACTGTAGTGTAGTATACTTCATGTAGTGTACTAGTACTGTAGTGTAGTATACTTCATGTAGTAGTACTGTAGTGAAGTATACTTCATGTAGTGTACTAGTACTGTAGTATACTTCATGTAGTGTACTAGTACTGTAGTGTAGTATACTTCATGTAGTGTACTAGTACTGTAGTATACTTCATGTAGTAGTACTGTAGTGTAGTATACTTCATGTAGTGTACTAGTACTGTAGTATACTTCATGTAGTGTACTAGTACTGTAGTATACTTCATGTAGTGTACTAGTACTGTAGTACACTTCATGTAGTGTACTAGTACTGTAGTATACTTCATGTACTAGCACTGTAGTGTAGAATACTTCATGTAGTGTACTAGTACTGTAGTATACTTGTAGTACTAGTACTGTAGTGTAGTATACTTGTAGTACTAGTACTGTAGTGTAGTATACTTGTAGTACTAGTACTGTAGTGTAGTATACTTGTAGTACTAGTACTGTACTGTAGTGTACTTGTAGTACTAGTACTGTAGTGTACTTGTAGTACTAGTAGTGTAGTATACTTGTAGTACTAGTACTGTACTGTAGTGTACTTGTAGTACTAGTACTGTAGTGTAGTATACTTGTAGTACTAGTACTGTACTGTAGTGTACTTGTAGTACTAGTAGTGTAGTATACTTGTAGTACTAGTACTGTACTGTAGTGTACTTGTAGTACTAGTACTGTAGTGTAGTATACTTGTAGTACTAGTACTGTACTGTAGTGTACTTGTAGTACTAGTACTGTAGTGTACTTGTAGTACTAGTACTGTAGTGTAGTATACTTGTAGTACTAGTACTGTAGTGTAGTGTACTTGTAGTACTAGTACTGTACTGTAGTGTACTTGTAGTACTAGTACTGTAGTGTACTTGTAGTACTAGTACTGTAGTGTACTTGTAGTACTAGTACTCAGTATTCATCAGCTGTCACATTGTCAGAGTCTGACTAGAGATAACGAGGCTAACAGCTAGTTAGCTTAGCTCTAGTGTTGTTAGCATGTAGCCGCTGGTGAACCGGTGTGTTAGCTGAACACGTAGAGCCGAGATAGAGAGCTGAGGGTCGGCCTGAGAGCAGCGAGCAGCGAGCAGCTCACTGGAAGCTAACAGCTAACAGCTAACAGCTAACAGCTAACTGCTAACTGCCAACAAGCCTGTTTCTCGTGGTTCGCCTCAGCTAGCTGCTAAGCTAACAGCTAACAGCTAACCGCTAGCAGCTAGCAGGCCTGTGTGTGTCTCGTGCTGTTCAGGTGTTCCCAGGTACACTCGGTGAGTTCTGTCTCACCTGTCCTCTCCGGACTTCTTCTGCTTCTTGCCCATGCTGCTGCCGCGGCGGTTCTCCGGTTCTCGGTCCGGTTCTGGTTCTGATCCGGTTCCGGTTCCAGTTCTGATCCGCTGGACGGATCTCATCCACTCACAGATCTCCTAGTGACGGACACTCAGCGGGGAGGGCTCACTCCGCTGCTCTTTCCTCTCATCGACCAGCGATCTGTGAACAATAACATCTTATTTCATTTATTGGTGTCTTGTATATGTATGTTATTATTATTATCATTAGTAGTAGTAGTAGTTGTAGCATTATTTATTTATTTATTTTATGAAGGGTTATTTATTGTCCAGATTTTCTTTTGCTTAGAAAATAATAAAAAATAAGAGATTTACTTCAATAAATAATAAAAATAAGAGATTTACTTCAATAAATAATAAAGATAAGAGATGTAAATCAATAAATAATAACAAATAAGAGATTTACTTCAAATAAATAATAAAAAATAGGAGATTTAAATCAATAAACAATCAATAATAAGAGATTACTTCAATAAATAATCAATTAATTAATTAATACAGATTTAATTTGTCACAGCTTGAAATAATTTTTTTATACTTAAAATGAGAAAATATAGTTTATTTATTTATTTATTTTATTATTGTTATTGTCAAGAATTTTTTTTGCTTAGAAAAAAACATCTTATTTAAATATTTCTACTTGTGTGTGTACTTTCTTTCGTTTCTTGTATATGTATGTTTATATTATTATTATTATTATAATTATTGTTGTTATTAATTTATCTATTTATTTATTTTATTTAGTGTTATTTATTGTCCAGAAAATTAGAAAATAAAATCTTGTTTAAATATTTCTACTTGTGTACATCATTTATTGTGTTTCCTTTATATATATGTGTTTTAAATTAAATTATTCATTTATTTTTATTTTTTATTCTCATTTACAATTATTTATTTATATTTAATGTTATGTTTGTTCATTTTTTTCTTTTTACCATGATAATATGTGTTATTGGGGACGGGAAGGAGGTTTTTTGTGAATTTCTTTTGTTTTTTTCTGTTTATTCAAAATGAAAAAAGACAATAAACATAGTATGAATAAAAAGAAAATGTAAAATAGCATTATAATATGTAATAATAAATGTAATTAAAATGTAATAATATAATCTTAATCTTAATAATAATAGCTGTAAAAATGTAGAGCCCGTGGCTATATATAATATAACTATAAAATATGAATACATTGGTAATAAAAGGTCATATTTAGACAACATGATGAGTAAATAAGCATTTAGTTCCAGGAGAAAACAGCGAAGTGACACCTCCTCCTTTTTCTCTCTCTCCTCCAGCAGCACGCATGGCTCGAATCAGAGGGATTGCGCATGCGCATTGTGACGTGACCTCTCTGAGGCACGTCACGATTTTGACCCCAACAAATCAAATAATCAATAATAAAGAGATTTAAATCAATAAATAATAAATAACAAGAGATTTACTTAAATAAATAATCAATAATAAAGAGATTTAAATCAATAAATAATAAATAATAAGAGATTTAAATCAATAAATAATAAATAATAAGATATTTAAATCAATAAATAATCAATAAGAGATTTACTTCAATAAATAATCAATTAATTAATTAATGAATACAGATTTAATTAGTCACAGCTTGAAATATATATATTTTTTTTACTTGAAATGAGAAAATATAGTTTATTTATTTATTTATTTTATTAATCACAGCAGAAATGCAAAGAACAAACGATCTGATAATAGTTGTAATTAAGGCAACAATGAATGAATACATTAAAACATCTGTATTAATAACCTCTTTATCTCTGTAGATGGGTCAGAGGTCAGAGGTCAGTGACAGCTGCTGTTTGAGTCCATCAGGTTTATTTCAGCCCATCGCCGCCACCACGGCGTCACACAGGCGGCGTAGTCTGTCCCTCAGCTCGCCGCTCTCCGTCCGCAGCAGAGCGGAAAAGGCCGCGGCCGCTCGATGAGGACAGAACCTCTCTCCGACCAGCACGCCGCTCACTTCGCCGCTCAGCCGCAGAGGCAGCCAGTCCACGGGGACGTCCAGCCGGCAGCTCTCGATCACGCCGTTCTTCACTTCCGCCTGCAGCGGAGCGGAGCGCTCGTCCGTCAGCTCCAGCACGGTCCGCACGCTGAATTTAGGCGTCTTACCGAACGTCCAGTCCCAGCCGCGCAGCTCCGCCGCCGCCTTGCCCACGCCAGGGAACGCCGACTCATCAGCCGGGTCGACGAGCGTCGAGGCGGCGCCGTAGCCGAACTCTGAGGGTCACAACAACAACGTCATTTTAATCACAGCGGTACTTCAAGTCAGGTTTAAGAGCCCTTTGAGAGCAGACTGAGTGATGTCACAGCGTAACGAGTACACGACAACATCACTGCAGCAAATACTTCACTATCGTCTGCTGTTATGTTGCTCTTTAATTCATTCATAACTTACTGAACAATATTGACAGGTCGCTCTCTCTCTCATATTTTTATTTGTCTATATGTTTTTAATACATTTAATTTTTATTTATCTGTATTATTATTTTTCTATGTATTGTACTTTAAATTTTCTGTATTTTTATTTTTATATATTTTGTAGTTTTATTTTCCTGTATTTTTATTTTTCTACATATTGTATTTTTTATTTTTATATATTTTGAATTAGTATTTTTCTATATATTGTATTTTTATTTAAAGGACAGTGCATTAGTATTAAAGCTGTAAACTCTCTCTGTGTTGATCAGCAGCTGAAGTTAGTTTAGTTGTTTTTTTTGTGAATCATCAGTTATTATATTTATTATAATAATTAGTTATTAAATCTCATGAGGTCGTATCTATCTGTAGTTCCTCTACATGTCCAGCAGAGGATGCCGTCCACCAGGACCCGGACCGTACCTGCGTTGTACTGGTGCACCAGAGCGTCCAGTAGCTCCTCCCACTGCAGCGAGGGGGCGTGGTCCAGCAGGTTGGCGACGGGTGAGGGGACGCTAGGCGTGGCGTTGCTATGGATACCGGGGCAGGAGGGGCGGAGCACGGCGGCGAGGGCGGAGCGGTCGGCGGAGTGCAGCAGCGTGCAGTGATGGTACGACGACTTCCTGCTCAGCCTGGACGCACTTCCTGTGAACAACAACACACCTTATTGATAATCCTGTTGCAGTGCACTCTGGGATACGTAGATACGTAGTCCCCCCCGTACCTGAGATCTTGAAGCGTCCGTTGAGCAGAATGTCCAGCCGGTCGGTGGCGTGGACGTCCAGCTCCGGTCTGACCCGCCTCAGAGCGTCCGTGATGACCTTCAGGTTCCTCTGGCGGTCATACGCCTTCTTGGAGGTGAAGAACGTCAGGTTGAGGTTCCCGAGGTCGTGGAAGACGGTGCCGCCGCCGCTCCGCCGGCGGGCCAGAGGCACCCCCGCCCTCCTCATTGCCGGCAGGTTGCACTCGGTCCAGGGGTTCTGGTGGCGCCCGATGACCACGGCCGGCCGGTTCCTCCACAGCAGCAGGATGCCGCGCCGCGTCAGGTCCACGTTGGCGTCGATCCAGTCCTCCAGGGCCAGGTTCTGGTACACGTCGGTGGACCGGGAGCGCAGGACCAGCCCGGCGCCGTCAGAGGACGCGAGCACGCCGCCGCTGCTGGAGGAGGAGGAGCTGGACCGAACCAGACCCGAGCAGCGTCTCACGAGAGACAACGTCCTCCTGACGTGTGACATCATGGCGTCCAACGGTGTCTTCACTTCGACATGTTGGACGGATCCTTAACGAGACAATCACATTTAAATCAATTCAATTAACCTTCATTATGCAAATATTTAAATATATATCACTTTATTTTATAGATTTGTATTTTATATTAATTTGCACTTGTGAATGTGGAACGTCACGAGAGATTAAAATTAAATTAATAAGACAAAATGCATCACTGTCTTTGTCGCTGTAACCATAGCAACCAGATATAATATTTCTACAGTAGTGTTCAAATCTGAGAAAATGTTAACAAGTATAACATTATTGACTTCTTTCCACAATTCACATGTTAATGTACCGGAGCAGAATAAATGAACAGGATGAACAGTTTACATCTATTATATGTCACTCTTTAACTTCCGTAAGAAACGTTTCACTGGATACAGATTTAATTTAAAGGACACCTCTTTTACCGGATTTGTTAGAAGGAACTTTTGTGGTAAGGAACAAACTTCCTTCCAGTCAATATCACTAAATATATATATAATAAGTCAATATCACTAACAAGATTAATATATATATATATAATAATAAATCAATATCACTAACAATATTAATATATATATATATAATAATAAATCAATATCACTAACAATATTAATATATATATATATATATATAATAATATTTATAATAATAAATCAATATCACTAACAATATTAATATATATATATAATAATATTTATAATAATAAATCAATATCACTAACAATATTAATATATATATATATATATATATATATATAATAATATTTATAATAATAAATCAATATCACTAACAATATTAATATATATATATATAATAATATTTATAATAATAAATCAATATCACTAACAATATTAATATATATATATATATATATATATATATATAATAATATTTATAATAATAAATCAATATCACTAACAATATTAATATATATATATATAATAATATTTATAATAATAAATCAATATCACTAACAATATTAATATATATATATAATAATATTTATAATAATAAATCAATATCACTAACAATATTAATATATATATATATAATAATAAGTCAATATCACTAACAAGATATATATATATATATTAATCTTGTTAGTGATATTGACTTATTTTATATATATATAATAATAATAATAATAAATCAATATCACTAACAATATTAATATATATATATATAATAATAAATCAATATCACTAACAATATTAATATATATATATAAATAATAATATTTATAATAATAAGTCAATATCACTAACAATATTAATATATATATAATAATAAATCAATATCACTAACAATATTAATATATATATATATAATAATATTTATAATAATAAATCAATATCACTAACAATATTAATATATATATATATAATAATAAGTCAATATCACTAACAAGATATATATATATATATTAATCTTGTTAGTGATATTGACTTATTTTATATATATATAATAATAATAATAATAAATCAATATCACTAACAATATTAATATATATATATATAATAATAAATCAATATCACTAACAATATTAATATATATATATATAATAATAAGTCAATATCACTAACAATATTAATATATATATATATAAATAATAATATTTATAATAATAAGTCAATATCACTAACAATATTAATATATATATATATAATAATAAATCAATATCACTAACAATATTAATATATATATATATATATATAATAATATTTATAATAATAAATCAATATCACTAACAATATTAATATATATATATAATAATATTTATAATAATAAATCAATATCACTAACAATATTAATATATATATATATATAATAATAAGTCAATATCACTAACAAGATATATATATATATATTAATCTTGTTAGTGATATTGATTTATTTTATATATATAATAATAATAATAATAAATCAATATCACTAACAATATTAATATATATATATAAATAATAATATTTATAATAATAAGTCAATATCACTAACAATATTAATATATATATAATAATAAATCAATATCACTAACAATATTAATATATATATATATATAATAATATTTATAATAATAAATCAATATCACTAACAATATTAATATATATATATATAATAATATTTATAATAATAAATCAATATCACTAACAATATTAATATATATATATAATAATATTTATAATAATAAATCAATATCACTAACAATATTAATATATATATATATATAATAATGAGTCAATATCACTAACAAGATATATATATATATATTAATCTTGTTAGTGATATTGATTTATTTTATATATATAATAATAATAATAATAAATCAATATCACTAACAATATTAATATATATATATAAATAATAATATTTATAATAATAAATCAATATCACTAACAATATTAATATATATATAATAATAAATCAATATCACTAACAATATTAATATATATATATATATATAATAATATTTATAATAATAAATCAATATCACTAACAATATTAATATATATATAATAATAAATCAATATCACTAACAATATTAATATATATATATAATAATATTTATAATAATAAATCAATATCACTAACAATGTTAATATATATATATAATAATATTTATAATAATAAATCAATATCACTAACAATATTAATATATATATATATAATAATAAGTCAATATCACTAACAAGATATATATATATATATTAATCTTGTTAGTGATATTGACTTATTTTATATATATATAATAATAATAATAATAAATCAATATCACTAACAATATTAATATATATATATATAATAATAAATCAATATCACTAACAATATTAATATATATATATATAATAATAAATCAATATCACTAACAATATTAATATATATATATATAATAATAAGTCAATATCACTAACAATATTAATATATATATATATAAATAATAATATTTATAATAATAAGTCAATATCACTAACAATATTAATATATATATATATATATATATATGAAATGTTGCTGCCAGAGTAGAAACATATATATTATATTATATATGATATATATAATATAATATATATGTGCTGAGAGATGAGCCCTGATCAGCTTCATGAAGCTATATATATATAATATATATAATATAATATATGTGTGCTGAGGGATGAACCTTCATGAAGCTTCATGAAGCTGATCAGGGCTCATCCCTCAGCAGCTTCATGAAGCTTCATCTCAACATCACAAAGTAAAGTGAAGTTTAAAGCACCTCTGGATTTCCTCTCTTTAGTCATTTGCATCTGGACAGATGTGCCAGAGTTCCTCTCAGGCCTGTTAGAGCCTGAGGTCATCATGCATCCTGTCATTCTGCTGCTACATCACATTTATTAATGAAGGGAGAGAACTGCTCTACTGACCTGAACCAGAGAAGAAGAAGAGCTGGAGAAACTACTTCCGCTCACTAAACTTCAAAGTAAAAGCGACAGAACAGAAAATACACTGGTTTTGCTTCTAGGCCACGCATGTCTTTGCTCTTATTCTGAAGGGGTAAATGATGTTTTCCGGTTTGTAACTCTGACCTCGGTCCCTCACTGTGAAGGCACCGTGCTGAGCTGCGGTCTGTCTGAGAAAGGTTCCTACCACAGGGAAGAGATGTTAAATAAAAATACAATAATTACAAAATAGATCAAATAAAATAATAAAAAATAGTTCAAAATAAAATAATTAAAAATAGATCAAATAGAATAATGAAAAATAGATCAAATAAAATAATGAAAAATAAATAAAATAATTAAAAATAAACAAATAATGAAAAATAAATAAAATAAAATAATTAAAAATAGATCAAATAAAATAATAAAAAATAGATCAAATAAAATAATGAAAAATAAAAAAAATTATAAAAAATAAAGAAATAATAAAAAATAAATAAAATAAAATAATTAAAACTAGATACATTTTTTAAAATAGATAAAATAAAAGAATTAAAAATACATAAAATAAAATAAATACAAATAAATAAGATAATTAAAAATAAATAAAAGAATTAAAAATAAATAAAAGAATTAAAAATAAATAAAAGAATTACAAATAAATAAATAAAACAATGAATATCTATATATATTGTTATTTAATAATATAAATATTAAGTGTGTAAATAAATAAGTGCATAAAAAAGTAAGTGCGTAAATAAGTACGTAAATAAGTAAATGCATAAAAAAATTATGTGTGTAAATAAATAAGTGCATTAATAAGTGTGTAAATAATTAGGTGAGTAAGGTAAATAAATAAAAAGGTATGGTCAGTAAAAAGGTAAATAAGTGCGTAAAAAATACAATATCATTTTACAATAAACACTTTATTTCACTCTATTTTTTATCCGTCAGTTACTGCCTATATTAGCCTTATGAACAATTATCATTAGTATTTTATGTATATATTAGTATTTGATATTTCTACAGTAATTAATCACTTTTAATAACCTCTTGCTGGACTTTAAGTATTTCTTCATATATCATGTACGAAACTTTCATTAGTAATTAGTTTGTTTGATCTCTGCTGTCTCACCGTCGTCATCATGAGGAAGAAGCAGCGAGTCCACCAGAGAGGAAGAACATGTAAACCACATCCTGACACCACACACACACACACACACACACACACACACACACACACACACACACACACACACTCACACACACAGTCACACACACAGTCACACACAAAGTCAGTCAGTAGCAGTCGATGAGGTTTCAGGTGAGTTCATTTAATTTGATTATAAACTTAATGTTGACGTTACTCTCTGACTATTTATTCCCTATTTGTACTTTTACTCACCGTGTACGACTCTATTCTTCTGTTATATTAACTCTTTTATTATACATGTTGTATTTATATATTCTTTTATGATGTAAGTGATGGCTATGTTACAGACACGATTAAAAAATCTGACACCATCAGTGAAGTTTTATCTGCTGCTGAATGATGGAAACTAACTATCGATAGAAAGAGTAGAATCCATAATAGAATATTTGTGTTGCTTTTCATGTAAACTAAAAGTAGAAGGTGTCACTTAAAGAGAAGTTGTCCGGGTGTGAACTCTTAGAAGCGTCGTCTTATCACATTCACACAATGAGTCATGATGGCGTCAGCAAAACAAGATCACAGTTTATCTGATCAGCTCAGCGAAACCAGCTCAAACGCTGATGGTAAATAATAGAAACAGTAAAATACTTCTTGTTCGTTAGAGTTAAAACGTCATTACTTCCTGTTTGTTAGAGTTAAAACGTTGTTGCTTCCTGTTCGTTAGAGTTAAAACGTCGTTACTTCCTGTTTGTTAGAGTTAAAACGTCGTTACTTCCTGTTTGTTAGAGTTAAAATGTTGTTACTTCCTTTTCGTTAGAGTTAAAACGTTGTTGCTTCCTGTTTGTTAGAGTTAAAACGTTGTTGCTTCCTGTTCGTTAGAGTTAAAGCGTCGTTACTTCCTGTTTGTTAGAGTTAAAACGTTGTTACTTCCTGTTCGTTAGAGTTAAAAACGTTGTTGCTTCTTGTTCGTTAGAGTTAAAACGTCGTTACTTCCTGTTTGTTAGAGTTAAAACGTTGTTACTTCCTGTTTGTTAGAGTTACAACATCGTTACTTCCTGTTCATTACAGGTAAAACGTTGTTACTTCCTGTTCGTTAGAGTTACAACATCGTTACTTCCTGTTCATTACAGGTAAAACGTTGTTACTTCCTGTTCGTTGGAGTTAAAACGTCGTTACTTCTTGTTCGTTAGAGTTAAAACGTCGTTACTTCCTGTTTGTTAGAGTTAAAACGTTGTTACTTCCTGTTTGTTAGAGTTACAACATCGTTACTTCCTGTTCATTACAGTTAAAACGTTGTTACTTCCTGTTCGTTAGAGTTACAACATCGTTACTTCCTGTTCATTACAGTTACTAAGTCGTTGCTTCCTGTTTGTTAGAGTTAAAACGTCGTTACTTTCTGTTTGTTAGAGTTACAACATCGTTACTTCCTGTTCATTACAGTTAAAACGTAGTTACTTCCTGTTCATTACAGTTACTAAGTCGTTGCTTCCTGTTAGTTAGAGTTACAAAGTCGTTACTTCCTGTTCTTGAGAGTTAAAATGTCGTTACTTCCTGTGTCTTTCCTCAGATCATCATCATGCTCATAAAGAGGCGTGTGTGACATCATGACTGACTGGCGGTCATTTTCCTCGTCCTGTCCTCTTCCCATCATGCATCACTCCTCCCAGTCACCAAGGAACTATCCTCAACACCTCCCCCATCCCCAGGTAACCTCCCCTCAACACCTCCCTCATCCCCAGGTAACCTCCCCTCACCACCTCCCTCATCCCCAGGTAACCTCCCATCAACACCTCCCTCATCCTCAGGTAACCTCCCCTCACCACCTCCCCCATCCCCAGGTAACCTCCCCTCAACACCTCCCCCATCTCCAGGTAACCTCCCCTCACCTCCCCCATCCCCAGGTAACCTCCCCTCAACACCTCCCCTATCCCCAGGTAACCTCCCCTCACCTCCCCCATCCCCAGGTAACCTCCCCTCAACACCTCCCTCATCCCCAGGTAACCTCCCCTCAACACCTCCCCTATCCCCAGGTAACCTCCCATCAACACCTCCCTCATCCCCAGGTAACCTCCCCTCACCTCCCTCATCCCCAGGTAACCTCCCCTCAACACCTCCCCCAACCCCAGGTAACCTCCCCTCACCTCCCTCATCCCCAGGTAACCTCCCCTCACCTCCCTCATCCCCAGGTAACCTCCCCTCACCACCTCCCCTATCCCCAGGTAACCTCCCCTCAACACCTCCCCTATCCCCAGGTAACCTCCCCTCAACACCTCCCTCATCCCCAGGAAACCTCTCCTCACCTCCCTCATCCCCAGGTAACCTCCCCTCAACACCTCCCCTATCCCCAGGTAACCTCCCCTCAACACCTCCCTCATCCCCAGGTAACCTCCCCTCAACACCTCCCCTATCCCCAGGTAACCTCCCCTCAACACCTCCCTCATCCCCAGGTAACCTCCCCTCAACACCTCCCCTATCCCCAGGTAACCTCCCCTCAACACCTCCCTCATCCCCAGGTAACCTCCCATCAACACCTCCCTCATCCCCAGGTAACCTCCCCTCACCACCCTCATCCCCAGGTAACCTCCCATCAACACCTCCCTCATCCCCAGGTAACCTCCCCTCACCTCCCTCATCCCCAGGTAACCTCCCCTCACCTCCCTCATCACCAGGTAACCTCCCCTCAACACCTCCCCCATCCCCAGGTAACCTCCCCTCACCTCCCTCATCCCCAGGTAACCTCCCCTCAACACCTCCCCCATCCCCAGGTAACCTCACCTCACCTCACTCATCACCAGGTAACCTCCCATCAACACCTCCCCCATCCCCAGGTAACCTCCCCTCACCTCCCCCATCCCCAGGTAACCTCCCCTCACCTCCCTCATCCCCAGGTAACCTCCCCTCACCTCCCTCATCCCCAGGTAACCTCCCATCAACACCTCCCCCATCCCCAGGTAACCTCTCCTCACCTCCCTCATCCCAAGGTAACCTCCCCTCAACACCTCCCCCATCCCCAGGTAACCTCCCCTCACCTCCCCCATCCCCAGGTAACCTCCCCTCACCTCCCTCATCCCCAGGTTACCTCCCTTCACCTCCCCCATCCCAAGGTAACCTCCCATCAACACCTCCCTCATCCCCAGGTAACCTCCCCTCACCTCACTCATCACCAGGTAACCTCCCATCAACACCTCCCTCATCCCCAGGTAACCTCCCCTCACCTCCTCTACCCGCCCCACTACCACCTCTACAACCAAAACCCTGACCCGTGTTTAGATAGTCCAGATTGGAGTGGATCTGAACCTCCTTGTGGACTTTCCTACCTGCTCAGGACCACCAGGTACACCCACCAGGTAAGATAGTCCTCCATTCTTTTCCAACAGAAACCCCAGAACTGCAGCTTGATTCATGATGTGTCTGAAACAGAACCAGGATCTCCAGAACCAGAACCAGTTCAGAGATGAACCCTACACACCCGGTCCGGTCCAGGACACCTGGAGGCCGACACTGCCCCAGCTCCAGTGTCCTCCGCTGGGCTCCACCACGGGAGGAGTCCCCCAGGGAGGATGGAGCTCCATGGACTTCAACTCATCCTCCGCTGACGACTTCACTGCCGCCACCACCCAGTTTTACCACGACAGTTACCATGACAACTACGCCCCCCAGCCCTTCTGCAGCCCCTCCACCCCTGGTCCGAGTCCTCATTACCCACAAACCCCCACTATCTCCAGCCCCGGTCCTCAGATGCCCCCCAGGACGGAGAGACTAGATGAAACCCTCAGCTGCTGTCTACATGAGTATGACCGCTACCTCATGACCTCTGACCCCGGTCAGCACCAGCAACAGCACCCGCACCAGACGACCCGACACCTCCTCCAGAACCACAGAGAGCCGATCCAGGACCAGACGGGTCTCCTCGACACCGCCGGGAGCTCAGAGAGCTGGTTCTCTCCGCAGGGAAGAGGCCAAGATGTCAGCGGTGCTGCCCAGTCAACAGGCCTCGATGCTGGGCTGAACTGGAGTGAGGAGAGGGGAGGAGGACGAGGAGGACGAGGAGGACGAGGAGGACGAGGACGAGGAGGACGAGGAGGAAGAGGAGGACGAGGAGGACGAGGAAGAGGAGGAGGAGGAGGAAAGAGAAGAGGAGGAGGAGGAGATGACGTACAACAAGTATACAAAGTTATTACATTTCTAGCAGGTGTAATCCCTGTTCATTTGAATATAAGTGAGTAAATAAGGAAGTAGTAAATTAGTAACAAAGTGAGTAAGGGAACAAATAAATAAATAAGTATGTAAACAAAGAGCATGGAATAAAAGTACATACAGTAAGTAAGTAAGTAAGTCCGTAAGTAAGTACGTAAGTAAGTTCGTCCGTAAATAAGTACGTAAGTAGGTACGTAAGTAGGTACTGTGGTGGCAGTTTCTGTTAAAACAAGACACAAACCAAGGTCACAACTTGTCTTTTAGGTAAATTTAATAAATTCTTACTTACCAGAAAGACAGAGTTGGGTTTTTTTCGCCACCTGGTTCTTTGGATCACGGCGTTGAGTGAGTCCTGGTACTCAGGCCCCCACTTCTACACCCTCTTTGAAGGGGAGGTTGAGGTTAGAGTCCCAGACTCCAGCCGTGCAAGGTCTTTACCTTCAGCACTGAGTTCCAGGGCTCCCCCTCACACGAGTGATCCTGCCGACAACGCCAAATTTGTTGTGGCAGTTTCTGTTAAAACAAGACACAAACCAAGGTCACAACTTGTCTTTTAGGTACATTTAATAAAAAAACATATATTAATAAGAAAAGCATCTGCAGATGGACTCAAACACAAGAGTAGTCAGTATTTATACATACTAAAGCATAACACACAGATAAGTGCAAAGAAGAGAAAGCTAGAAAGTGAATCATTACAATTTCCATTACAGTACGTAAGTAAGTCCGTAAGTAGGTACGTAAGTAGGTACGAAAGTAAGTCCGTAAGTAAGTACGTAAGCAACTGTATAAAAAAGTTTGCAATTTGTGCGTGTAAATAAATAGGTGCATAAAGTAAGTGTGTAAATAAGTACGTACATAAATAAGCGCATAAAAAGGTAGGTGCGTAAATAAGGAAGTGTGTAAATAAAGAAGTAAGTTGTAAATAAGTGCATAAATAAATGTGTGTAAATAAATAGGCGCATAAATAAGTAAATAATTAAAGTAACTAATGAAATGCTTCAAATAATAAATCAGATTCTTCAAATTAATTAAAATCTTTTCTGTTAATTTCAGGTGAAACATTTTCAACCTGAAACCGGTCCTGAGGTTCTGAAGCCCAGGTAACCTGATGATGATGATGATGATGATGATGATGATGATGATGGTGATGATGATGATGGTGATGGTGATGATGAGGATGATTATGATGATGATGATGGTGATGATGATGATGGTGATGATGATGATGATGGTGATGGTGATGATGGTAGTGATGGTGATGGTGATGGTGATGGTGATGATGATGATGATGATGATGATGATGATGTGTTATAGGCTGCTGTGTACGATGTGTCCGCGTGACTTCAGGAGTCTGCCGGCGTTGAACGGACACATGCGTTCACACAGCGGATCCAGATCAGCGACATGGTTGAAGGTCCAGAGCGAGGACCCCTCGCCGCCGGTCCAACCCTCCGTCTCCATGGTGATGCCCGTCTCCGTGCCCGTCCAATCCAGAGGCAAGGCGAGTAGACAGAAGAGTCGCCTCTCTCCAGCCTCCGGAGGCGCCGCGCCGCTCTACCGCAGCCTGTTGCACCAAGAAGAAGACGCTGATGATGGCGCCCACTACACCCCGCCGCCAATGCTGCGTCCCGTTAGGGCGGGGCCCGGGTTGTACTGCTCCCTCGCCACCAGGCGGCAGCTTAGCGTGCAGACCGTGCAGCTTCACAGTGAGTCAATACGTCATTAAAACGTGTCCCGCTATAGAGTCACCGTGATGTTAAACTCTGTCTCTGATTGGCAGATGGACTCGGCGATCTCGTTGCCATGGAGACAGCCTCCCCTCCTCCGGGGACACTAATCAATAAGCCGTACGTAAAATAATTTACCTCTTAACGAAACTTGTTATCACGATGATGACGGAGCTGTCAATCACAGGCGGATCAACGAAGGGCGGGGCTTCCAGGCTTACATCCCGCCTATGCAGAGCAGAAACTACGCCGACTCCGACTCCCACAATGCACTGCCGCTGTGGACACCGCGGGACGAGCTGGAGCGTCCTGTCAATCAACAGAGAGGTACGTTTTCTCATTATTGGTATAATCATGATTTCATTGGACGATTGTTTTTGATTGACACCTTGTTGGTCCAGTTGAAGCTCTGATGATGATGGCTCGCTCCAGCGTGGTGCCAGGGGGCGGGGACAGCCTGGAGTCGGCGCTCCACGTCCTATCAGAGTGCAGAGGAGACTTCCTGGTAAGTTCTCATTGGCTGTTACTCCCAACCGATATGTGATCATTTAGGAAGGAAGATGTCAAAAACTTAGCTAGCTGTTTCCCCCTGCTTCCAGTCTTTATGCTAAGCTAGGCTAACACTTCCCCCCTGCTTCTAGTCTTTATGCTAAGCTAGGCTAACACTTCCCCCCTGCTTCTAGTCTTTATGCTAAGCTAGGCTAAGACTTTCCCCCTGCTTCCAGTCTTTATGCTAAGCTAGGCTAACACTTCCCCCCTGCTTCCAGTCTTTATGCTAAGCTAGGCTAACACTTTCCCCCTGCTTCTAGTCTTTATGCTAAGCTAGGCTAACACTTCCCCCCTGCTTCTAGTCTTTATGCTAAGCTAGGCTAACACTTCCCCCCTGCTTCCAGTCTTTATGCTAAGCTAGGCTAACACTTCCCCCCTGCTTCTAGTCTTTATGCTAAGCTAGGCTAAGACTTTCCCCCTGCTTCCAGTCTTTATGCTAAGCTAGGCTAACACTTCCCCCCTGCTTCCAGTCTTTATGCTAAGCTAGGCTAACACTTTCCCCCTGCTTCTAGTCTTTATGCTAAGCTAGGCTAACACTTCCCCCCTGCTTCTAGTCTTTATGCTAAGCTAGGCTAACACTTCCCCCCTGCTTCCAGTCTTTATGCTAAGCTAGGCTAACACTTCCCCCCTGCTTCCAGTCTTTATGCTAAGCTAGGCTAAACACGTCCTCACACTCAGACCAACAAGTCCAAAGTTAGGTCCTGAGGTCCTGAGTCAAGACCCACAAATCCAGAGTCAAGACCAACAGGTCCCAAATCAGGTCCCAAGTCAAGACCAACAAGTCCCAAATCAGGTCCCAAGTCAAGACCAACCAGTCCTAAATCAGATCCCAAATCAAGACCAACAGGTCCCAAATCAGGTACCAAGTCAAGACCAATAAGTCCTAAATCAGATCCCAAGTCAAGACCAACAGGTCCTAAATCAGGTCCCAAGTCAAGACCAACAAGTCCTAAATCAGATCCCAAGTCAAGACCAACAGGTCCTAAATCAGGTCCCAAGTCAAGACCAACAGGTCCTAAATCAGATCCCAAGTCAAGACCAACAGGTCCTAAATCAGGTCCCAAGTCAAGACCAACAGGTCCTAAATCAGATCCCAAGTCAAGACCAACAGGTCCCAAATCAGGTCCCAAGTCAAGGCAAGGCAAGGCAAGGCAGCTTTATTTGTATAGCACATTTCAACAACAGGGCAATTCAAAGTGCTTTACAGAAACATTCAAGAAATAATTAAAACAGTTATAAAAACATTAAAACATTAAAGATTAGAAAATAAAAACAAGCTAAAAATAAAAGCTAGGATAGAAGCTAAAATTGCATAAAACTCAAAAGAGTAAAAGTTATAGTGCAGTGTCAGAATAAAAGGCACCCGCAAACAGGAAAGTTTTAAGCTTTGTTTTAAAAGAAGTGAGAGTTGGAGCGGTCCTGCAGGTTTCTGGGAGCTTGTTCCAGATATTTGGTGCATAAAAACTGAACGCTGCTTCTGCATGTTTAGTTCTGACTCTGGGGACACTAAGCAGACCTGATCCAGATGACCTGAGAGGTCTGGATGGTTCATAACACAGCAGAAGATCAGAAATGTATTTTGGCCCTAAACCATTTAGTGCTTTGTAAACCAGCAGCAGTACCTTGAAATCATTTCTTTGAGAGACAGGCAGCCAGTGTAGAGACTTCAGAACTGGACTGATGTGATCCACTTTCTTGGTCTTAGTGAGGACTCTAGCAGCAGCGTTCTGAATCAGCTGCAGCTGTCTGATCGATTTTTTAGGAAGACCGGTAAAGACGCCGTTACAGTAGTCAAGTCGGCTGAAGATAAATGCATGGACTAGTTTTTCCAAATCCTGCTGAGACATCAGTCCTCTAATTCTTCTTATATTCTTCAGGTGATAGAAGGCTGTCTTTGTAATTGTCTTAATATGGCTGTTAAAGCTCAGGTCTGAGTCCATGACTACACCAAGGTTTCTGGCTTGGTCTGAGCTTTTTAACATCACAGATTGTAGGTGAGCACTAACCTTTAATCTTTCTTTTTTGGCTCCAAAAACTACGACCTCAGTTTTGTCTTTGTTCAGCTGAAGAAAATTCTGGCACATCCAATTATTGACTTGTTCAATGCACTCACTCAGTGCTTGTATTGGACTGTAGTCTCCTGGTGATAGAGTTATGTAAATTTGTGTGTCGTCTGCATAGTTATGGTAATTTATTTTGTTGTTCTCAAAAATCTGACCCAGTGGGAGCATGTAGATGTTAAACAAAAGAGGCCCCAAGATGGAGCCTTGGGGAACTCCGCATGTGATTTTGTTCAGCTCAGATTTGCAATTACCTATAGACACAAAGAAGTCCCTGTCTTTTAGGTAGGATTTAAACCAGCTGAGTGCTATGCCAGAAATACCCACCCAGTTTTCCAGTCGGTCTAGTAATATATTATGGTCAACCGTGTCGAATGCAGCACTGAGATCCAGTAAAACTAAAACCGTAGTTCTACCACTGTCTGTGTTCAATCGGATGTCATTGAAGACCTTAACAAGAGCAGTCTCAGTGCTGTGGTTTCGTCGAAAACCTGACTGGAAGACATCAAAAGAGTTGTTTAGTGCCAGAAAGCTATTTAATTTTTGAAAAACTGTTTTTTCAATTATTTTAGACAAGAATGGAAGATTTGATATCGGTCTGTAATTATTTACTATTGATGAGTCCAGATTGTTCTTTTTGAGGAGTGGTTTGATGACAGCAGTTTTCAGGGCCTGTGGGAAGACTCCTGAAACAAGAGATGCATTAACAATCTGTAAAAGCTCTGAGACCATACAATCTGATTTGAAAAGGCCTGTTGGCAGAATGTCAAGGCAGCATGAGGAGGATTTTAGATGTTGTATGATTTCCTCCAGGTATGTCTGATTTATTGGATAAAACTGTGTCATGGTATTTGCGCCAGGTTTAAGTGGACGCAGGGGAAACAAACATCCTGTACCTGCTATGGAGGAAGTGACTGCTTGTCTGATTTTGTGAATTTTTTCTGTAAAAAAGGAAGCAAATTCATTGCAGGCCCTGGAGGATAAAAGTTCAGAGGCTACTGACACAGGAGGGTTTGTTAGCCTGTCGACAGTAGCAAACAGGGCACGTGCATTGTTATTGTTTTTGGTGATGATGTCAGAGAAGAAGGACCGCCTTGCATTTTTCAGTTCTGAATTATAAATGCAAAGTCTCTCTTTATAGATGTCATAATGAACTTGTAGATTTGTTTTCCGCCACTGGCGTTCAGCTTTTCGACACTCTCTTTTTTCATTTCTTACCAACATGGTATTTCTCCATGGAGATTTTTTCTTACCAGAGACAATCTTCACCGTTTTGGGTGCAATGGTATCAATAACATTTGTCATTTTAGAATTGAAATTATCTACAAGCTCATTGACAGAGGTCCAGGGGAGGGTGGGTGTGGAAGAGAAAGCCTGAACAAATTGATCACTGGTATTTTCAGTGATATACCTTTTTGTGATTACCTCTGTCTTATCATTTCTGTGCACAGGAAGAGTACTCTCAAAGAATACACATGAATGATCAGACAGAGCAACATCCATCACTACAACCTTGGAAATGTTCAGGCCCTTTGATATGATTAAGTCCAAAGTGTGTCCCCTATTGTGTGTGGGCTCTGTCACATGCTGACTCATTCCATAGTTATCAAGAACCTGACACAGTTCTTTGGCCCCTCTGTCCTGTTGGTTGTCAACATGGATGTTAAAATCACCAACAATGACTACACAGTCAAAGTCAACACAAATTACAGACAGCAGTTCAGTAAAATCATCAAAAAAGTTTGCACAGTATTTAGGTGGCCTGTAGATATTGAGAAACAAAGCTCGAGAAGAGGAGTCAAGACCAACAGGTCCTAAATCAGGTCCCAAGTCAAGACCAACAGGTCCCAAATCAGGTCCCAAGTCAAGACCAACAGGTCCCAAGTCAAGACCAACCAGTCCTAAATCAGGTCCCAAGTCAAGACCAACAGGTCCCAAAATCAGGTCCCAAGTCAAAACCAACAGGTCCTAAATCAGGTCCCAAGTCAAGACCAACAGGTCCTAAATCGGGTCCCAAATCAAGACCAACAGGTCCCAAATCAGGTCCCAAGTCAAGCCCAACAAGTCCTAAATCAGGCCCCCAGTCAAGACCAACAAGTCCCAAGTCAACTCAAATGCCAAGTCCCAAGTTGAGACGAACAATTCCCAAGTCAAGTACCAGGCCAAGACCAACAAGTCCCGAGTCAAAATCAAGTCCCAACTTAGGTCCCCAGTCAGGTCCTAAATCAAGACCCACAAATCCCAAGTCAAGTCCAAAGCTAAGGCCAGCATGTCCTGATTCAAGTCCCAAGTCAAGACCAACAGGTCCCAAATCAGGTCAAAATACAAATTAAGTCCGAAGCCAAAACCAACAAGACCTTTGTCAAGACTTAAGCCAGGACCCACAGGTCCCAAGTCCCAAGTCCCAAGTCAAGTCCCTTTTACAGAATCAGCATCCTCTACTGATAACGCTGTGAATTCTGGGACACGATTTAAAAAAAATAGAAACTAAAAGTATGAAACTAACAAACTGTTGTTGTTGTTGTTTTTGTCAAACAGCTGACGGTGGAGAAGCTGCTATCAACTCCTGAAAACAACAACAACAACCACAACCACACAGCTCAACAGTGTCCAAGTATATATTCTGTTTTATACTATATTAAACATACATTATATTAAATACATATATATATATATATTATGTATATTATATTCAATATATATATATATCCATCCATCTGCAACCGCTTATCCCGTTAGGGGTCGCGGGGGGGCTGGAGCCGATCCCAGCCGACATTGGGCGAAGGCAGGGTACACCCTGGACAGGTCGCCAGTCCATCGCAGGGCTGACACATAGAGACAGACAACCATTCACGCTCACATTCACACCTACGGGCAATTTAGAGTCCACAATTAACCTAACCTGCATGTCTTTGGACTGTGGGAGGAAACCGGAGTACCCGGAGAAAACCCACGCTAACACGGGGAGAACATGCAAACTCCACACAGAAGGGTCCCAAGCCGGATTCGAACCTGCAACCCTCTAGCTGTGAGGCGCCAGTGCTAACCACTGCACCACCGTGCAGCCTCTCTCTCTATCTATATATATATATATATATATATATATATATATATATATATATATATATATTATAGGTGTCCGCATTAAACATTTATTATATAAACGTATATTATATTAAATATTTATTATATTAAACATTTATTATATAACCGTATATTATATTAAACATTTATTATATAAACATGAATTATATAAACATATTATATTAAACATTTATTATATAAACATATAACATATATTATATTAAACATTTATTATATTAAACATGAATTATATAAACATATTATATTAAACATTTATTATATAAACATATAACATATATTATATTAAACATTTATTATATTAAACATTTATTATATAAACATATAACATATATTATATTAAACATTTATTATATTAAACATATATTATATAAACGTATATTATATTAAACATTTATTATATAAACATATATTATATTAAACATTTATTATATTAAACATACATTATATTAAATATATATAAATATATATATATATATATATATGTGTGTGTTGTAGGTGTGAGTTGGAGTTCAGCAGAGAGGAGGTTGCTGATTGAATCTCTGCAGCTTCATCATAAAGACTTCAGCAGAATCCAGAAAGTCGTGAGTTTAATGTATATATATATACTGTATATAAAGTGTTATTGTGTGTTACTCTCTGTGTGTGTATATATATATACATATATGTATATATATATGTATATAAGGTGTTATTGTGCGTTCAGGTCCAGACTAAGTCGGTGTCTCAGTGTGTTGAGTTTTATTATCTGTGGAAGAGGAAGCTGAGCCTCAGGACCCCGGCTGGGCTGACCGTCACGCTGCCCGACACAAACGTAAGAAACTCTTTAGATTCTCAACATTACGTTACTTTATTTTAAGACTTTTAGGAGTCCGTTATAGATGTTTACACGGGTCACATCAAGTCCTTTAAATGCATCGTAATAATGCGTATTAAGGTTGTTATAACAGCATCTTAATGAGTCAGTAACCTGCCGGTGTTTCAGTAACTCCTCTCAGCGTGAACACAAACGAAACTAAAGTCTGAATGAATAAAAACCACTGAAACACACACACTTCCTGTCAGAGCGCCCGATCAACCTGTGACTCGACGTTTGGTGGTGAGACCTCAATGAGTCAACTGTAATGTTCCATTCACTGGGTCGACGACGTCATCGATCTCTATCAGCTTTATCTTGTCATTTAGATTTCCATCAGTTTGATCGACTTCTTGTTTCAGTTCAGTGTGAACGGAGTTGTTTATATGCAAGTTACAAGTCTCTCAAGTCCTAGAAGTCCCGAGTCAAGACCAACAAGTTCCGAATCAGGTCCCAAGTCAAGACCAACAGGTACCAAATCAGGTCCCAAGTCAAGACCAGAAAGTCCAAAATAAAGTCCTAGGTCAAGACCAACAAGTCCCAAGTTAATTCCAAAGCCAAGACCAACATGTCCTGGATAAAGTCCGAGTCAAGACCAACAAGTCCCAAGCTAGGTCCTGAGTCAAGACCTACGAATCCCAAGTCAAGACCAACAAGTCCTAAATCGGGTCTCAAGTCAAGACCAACAAGTCCCAAGATAATTCCAAAGCCAAGACCAACATGTCCTGAATCAAGTCCCAAGTCAAGACCAACAGGTCACAAATCAAATCCCAAGTCAAGACCAACAAATCCAAAATCAGGTCCCAAGTCAAGACCAACAAGTCCCAAATCAGGTCCCAATCAAGACCAACAAGTCCCAAGTTAATTCCAAAGCCAAGACCAACAAGTCCCAAGTTAGGTCCTGAGTACAGACCTACGAATCCCAAGTCAAGACCAAACAAGTCCTAAATCAAGTCCCAAGTGAAGACCAACAGGTCCCAAATACACTCATCCTTTAAAACTATCTGATTGTTTAATATTTCGATGTTTGAGAGGAGTTTTTGTTTCAGAGCCGAGTTTTGACCTGATCAAGTTTTGACCTGATCGAGTTTTGACCTGATCAAGTTTTGACCTGATCGAGTTTACGACGCCGTTTATTTGTTTCTCACTCGTTTTCATCTCCGTTTCCTTTCAGGGTCAAAGGTCGTCAAGATGTCATGATGCATCGTGACCCGCTGCTGTAGCTACACACTACTGCACCAACACACAGATAGATATATATACTGTACATGTTTAAATCCTTCCGGCGGTCGAGTTCAGTCTATTTATTTGATCAGAAGTCATGTTGTTATATTAATACAGATATCTTTAGACGAGCTGAACATTAAAGGAAAACATTTCTAACAAAGATCGTGGTGTTTTCTTCTGTCAGACTGCGGTCAGACAGCAGCTCAGGTATGCTGAGATATTGGTTTTCTTACTTAATCCGGCGTCTCTGTCTTCTCCCTCCGGCTCTCAGAGCTGAACGGAGCTTCACTTAGAAAACAGAAACCTGGAAACGAGAAGGAAAGCAAACATGAGACGCCTGCAGCTCTTCACATTAATATCAGTTATTACTGTTATTTATCTCAAATTACTAACATGACCAAAAGTATGAACACCTGAATGTTATATTGTACTAAACTAAACATGAACCCTGATTGTATTTTAGTCCAACTAATATCAATGAAATAATTTTTTTTTTTTAAGTTTAAGTCAATTTATCACTTGTAAATAAATAAAATAATACAAAATAAATACATATCAGCTTATGTAAAAATATAATAAAAGCAAAAATAAATTATTAACAATATAATATGAAATAAAAATATATATATAAAACTAAAAAAATAAACACATCAGCTTATGTAAAAGAAAGAATACAAGTATAAATAAAAAATATATATTTTATATATATATATATATATATTTAAATTACACAATGAAATTAAAAAAAGCAAAAATATAAATTGAGTGATAAAATAATTTTAAGTTTATTTGTCTTTTGTAAATAAATGAAATACAACTAAATAAAATAAATACATATCAACTTATTTAAAAATATAATAACATATATCAATTATTAAAAATATACAATGAAATAAAAAAATATAAATAAAACTACAAAAATAAAATAAATAAATATCAGCTTATGTAAAATAATAATAAAAGCATAAATCAATTATTAAAAACATACAATGAAATACAAATATATACAAAATAAATAACTGAAATACAACTAAAACATAAAAAATACATCAGCTTAAGTAAAAATATAATTAAAACATACATCAATTATTAATTAGCCATTAATTAAAATGACACAACAGTTAAATTAAGTTCAGAAGTGTGAAAGTTTTGCAGTGAAACGTCCTCCAGCTGTCAGCTCGGTTTCTACATGACGTGTTTTTCTAGTTTTAGATGTTGACTCAGTTCCAGTTTCACAGTTTATTCTGTAAAACAAACAGCAGAGAATCAAACTGGAGGAGGAAAACACTCCAGTAAGACACCAGTGAAGAAACCAGTACGGTAGTTCAGCAGAGAGACTCCACATTCTTCTTCTAATCCGGCTTTCAGAGCGGTTCACAGCTTCCTGTCAGCTCAGAGCTTCAGGCTACTCATAAGGTCTGACTCCTCCCCGCTCCAAAGGTCCTCCAGCCTGAACACCAGGAGACAACAGGAGACACCAGGAGACACCTGGAGACACCAGGAGGTCAGAGGAGGAGGAGAAGGAGTCGGCCAGACGAGGAGCAGCGAGGGATGGGAGTGCAGGAACAGGAGGAGGACGCAACTCCTCCAGCAGAGAAGAAGAAGAAACAGAAAACCTCCAAAGAAGTGTTCTTCACCGTCCTGCCGGACCGATACGATCCTCTGATCGAGGAGGAGGAGGAGGAGACGCCAGAGGAGAGGAGGAAGAGGAAGGAGGAGAAGAAGAAGAGGAAGAAGAAGAAGTACAAGAAGTATAGGAAGGTAAGAAGAAGTACTGACCTTTGACCTGGAGAGATTCTGTTAATCAGTGATCACATGATTCATCAATAAATACACTAAAAGATATGTAGAAATAAAAATATAATATCTAACAGAATTAAAAACATTAATTACAAATAAATGAATAAAACATAAATATAAATGATATATAAAAATATAATAAAAGCAAAAATCAATTATTAAAATACACAACAAAATAAAAACACAGAAATAGATCAATTAAATACAACTAAAAAATAAAATAAATATCAGCTTATGTAAAAATATTCGTAAAGCATATATCAATTATTTAATATATACAATGAAATAAAAATATAAATAAAATAAAACAAAAAAAATAAACACATACATATCAGCTATAATGGAAGCATAAATCAATTATTAAAAATATAAAATGAAATGAAAAATATAAATAAATCAATAAAATACAACTTCAAAATAAAGGTAAAAATGCAAATAAACCATTAAATCATTAAAATGGAAATTTAAAAAATAAAGGTTTTTATAGAACAAAAACATTATTAAATAAAACATGAAAATATAAACAGCAATAATAAATAAAATAAAACACAAGGAATTAAAAAAATAGAGTAATAATTATTAGGTAAATAATTATAAAAGATATAAATAATAATAAAATAATAAATATATTTACATTACACAATGAAATTAAAAGGTAAAAATATAACTTGATTGATAAAATATAAATAAATCATTAAAATAGAAATCTAAAAAATATATGCATGTAAATAAAAAAAAATTAATGCTGAATAAATACATTCATGTTACCACGACAACTAATAATTGCAATAAAATATGAAATTAAAATTAAATGTTAGGTTTATTTGTAATTTGAACTGTAGAAAATTAAACTAAATGAAATGAAATGAAATGTTTCTTTGACAAAAAAACATTAAAACAAAAACAAAACGTGTTCAAATCTAAATCAAATGCTGAAAATACTGTGAAGTAACAGTTGTGTTTAGGTAAAGTGAGTGATGTGTATTTATATATAAAGAAGTCAGTAAAGACGTAGAAGAAGCTGTTTTTAGCTTCAGTCGGTTCGACTGTTAAACGTCGACTCAGCAGAGCGAGTTTGACCTTTGACCTCAACACAACACCACGTTGTCAGCCTGATAGAGAATGAAAACAACACTTCTGGATAGTACCTGAATATAACTAGTAGTACTACTACTGTAGTATTCCTCGTTTACATCTTATGATATAAACTTTTATATGAGTTTTTATGACTGATCACATTATCACATTGTTTTATAATAACGGTAGAATGTGAGAAGATATGTTGAAGTTTTTTAAAATATATGTACCAGTTTATGTAGAAATCCAAATATGATATATAATGAAACTAGAAATTTAAAAAAATTAAAAAATTAAAAATTAAAAATTTAATTAAAAATATAAATTCATTATTAGAATATAAATACAAATAAATAAATCATATCAACTTATATAAAAATAATAATATATAATTTAATTAAAAATAAATATTTATAAATCAATGAAATATAACTAAAATAATAAAATATATATCGGCTTATACAAAAATAATATATAAATAAATGTTTAAAAGAAATATAAATAAATCAATAAAATACAACTAAAATAGACAAATAAATATTCATTTAAAATATATATATATATATATATATAATGAAATTAAAAATAGAAATAGAAATAAATCAATAAAATATAACTAAAATAAATATTAAAATATGATATAATTATTAAAAAAAAAAAATATCAGCTCATGCAAAAATGAAAATATACAAAACAATTAAATTAAACATTTTTAAATATCATACGCAATGAATTTGAAAAGTAAAAATATGAAGTAATTGATAAGTAAATCATTAATATATACATTTATATTTAAAAAAACTAAATATCATTTTATATAACAATAATCAAAATATAAACATATTAAATTAAAAGGTAGAAATTCCTCATTTAAATATAAATTTGAAAAACAAATAAATATCCACAAAAATCTAAATAAATAAATAAATATAAAAATCTAAATCTAAACATAGCATTGATGAATAAAATAAAAGGAGGACTGACTGACGTAGTGAGGCGTCGCATCAGTCAGAGTTCAGTGTTGATGCCTTGCTCCGAGGCGTTAAAGGAACTGAACCTTTAACTCTGTTTATTATATATATATGTATATATGTATATATCTTTATATATCTCTGTATCTATCTATCTATCAGAACGTGGGGAAGGCGATGCGTTTCAGCTGGCGCTGTCTGATGCTCGGCTTCCAGAACATGGCCGCCACCTACTCCGGCCCCGTCGTCGGCATGACAACGGTGGTGACCGCCGGCCACAAAGCATGATGGGACGTTGACGTTATTTATCACAATGAAGGAAATTGTTTTATTTTTAATTCTTTAAGTTTTTAATTGGCTGTAAACTTGAATAAAACAGGAAAAACATTTAAATATATACAATAACATTATATATAAATATAAAAAATAAAATACTTTTCTAAGCTATTTTAAATTCGTAGTCTTTTGTTTTTCTATGATGTTATTCATAATCTTTATGATGACTTTTTGTACAGTATACCATTCATTTTATATCACATGTTTTTAGTATTAATGTGGACGATAAACTTTAAACTTGTCCTTCCTGTTGCTGGGCAGATTATATCTGAGCTCAACCTAAACCTTTAGTTTAGTCTGTTATCGTCTGTAATCCTGATATAATCCTCAACTTCCGTCTCCACTGGAACAATACATGAATAAAACTCATCTGAACCAGCAACACAACCGGACCTTTCTTCATCACTTCCTGCTACCTTTCTCTCTCCTCTACCTCCTCCTCTTCCTTCCTTCTCTCCTTCTCTCCCTTCCTTCCCTTTCCTTTCCTCCTTTTTTATGTTATTCATATTCTATCTGGTATTATCCCAACTATTAGCATCTCTTTTATTTTATTGTAACATCTCTTTATTTTATTTTAACATCACTTTATTTATTTTATTTTAACATCTCTTTATTTTATTTTATTGTAACATCTCTTTATTTTATTTTATTGTAACATCTCTTTATTTTATTTTAACATCACTTTATTTATTTTATTTTAACAGCTCTTTATTTTATTTTATTTTAACATCTCTTTATTTTATTTTATTGTAACATCTCTTTATTTTATTTTAACATCACTTTATTTATTTTATTTTAACATCACTTTATTTATTTTATTTTAACAGCTCTTTATTTTATTTTATTTTAACATCTCTTTATTTTATTTTAACATGTCTTTATTCAATTTAATTTCTAACCTTTTTATTTATTTTAACATTTATTTATTTCAACATCTTTGTTTTATTCTAACATCTCTTTATTTTATTTTAACATGTCTTTATTCAATTTAATTTCTAACCTTTTTATTTATTTTAACATTTCTTTATTTATTTCAACATCTCTTTGTTTTATTTTAACATGTCTTTATTTTATTTTAACATCTCTTTATTTTATTTTAACATCTTTTTTATTTTAACATTTCTTTATTTTATTTTATTTTAACATGTCTTTATTCAATTCAATTTTTAACACCTCTTTATTTTATTTTAACATCTCTTCATTTTATTTCAACATTTCTTTATTTTATTTTAACATATTTTTATTTTATTTCAACATTTCTTTGTTTTATTTTAACATCTCTTCATTTTATTTCAACATTTCTTTATTTTATTTTAACATATCTTTATTTTATTTCAACATTTCTTTATTTTAACATCTCTTCATTTTATTTCAACATTTCTTTATTTTATTTTAACATCTCTTCATTTTATTTCAACATTTCTTTATTTTATTTTAACTTTGACTTATCTTTATTTTATTTTAACATAAACATCCTTTTATTTTATTTTATTTATTTAAACATCTCTTTATTTTATTTTAACATCTCTTGAATTCTATTGACTAGTATTCCCTCTACTGGTCAATAAAGCCTGTAGAGTTGTTGTTGTAATACCAGAGATGACCTCAGGGTGTCGCTGCGTCACTGACCTGAAGGTACGTCACGCCCTCATGTCCTTATAAGGAAAAGAAGGCGGGGTCAGAACTAGTGGCTGAAAGTTCAGTTTAAATGTGTCTTCAATCTGTCAGTGTCAACAACATGGAGGGACACGGTGGCAGGACGAGCTACTAGAGAACACAACAACACAGACCAGGTCCAAGTCCAGGTCCAGGTCTAGGTCCAGGTCCAGGTCCAGGTCCAGGTCCAGGTCCAGGTCCAGGATGGTGTCCCCGCTGCAGCTCTCCGTCTACTGGCGCCTCTCTCTTGTCTTCTTCTTCACCTCCTTCCTCTTCTTCCTCGACATTTTCACCGCCGCGGTCGTGGCGGACTCCTGTCGCCATGGCAACGGCTCCACCAGCGACCCGCCACTGCATGGAACGTTGGCGTCGAACGCCGAGGGCAACCAATCAGAGCCCGGCACTGAGAGCAGGAAGTGGGATGTGAGTGATGATGAATGACTCAACATTCTATGAGTTAATAATAATAATATGTAATGAAATTAAAAAAAGAAATATAAATAAATCAATAAAATACAACTAAAATAAACAAATAAATATCCACTTAAAAAAATACATATATATAATGAAATAAAAAATAGAAATAGAAATACATAAATAAAATATAAATAAATATCAACTTATATAAAAAAAATCAAAATATGATTAAATTAAAAATATAAATAAGTCAATAAAATATATCTAAAAATAAACAAATAACAGCTCATATAAAAATGAAAAAATACTAAAAAAATAAATTAAAAAAATTGAAATATCATAAGTAATGAATTTGAAAAGTAAAAATATGAGGTAATTGATTAGTAAATCATTAATATATATTTAAAAAATAAATAATATATATATATATATTAAATATAATCTTATATAACAATAATCAAAATATAAACAGAAAAAAGATGAAATATTAAATTAAAAAGTATAAATTCATCCTTAAAATATTAATTGAAAAATAAATAAATATCCACAAAAATATAAATAAATAATGACTATTATTTTAATATAGTTTAGCTCTGTGAGATACTTTAAAACTATGACGGACAAATGGGACACAGCGGAGCTAACGGTACAGATTAACGAGCAGTGTTAATGAGTAACAGGAAGCTGTTAATGTTAATGGTTAAAGGAACACACCAACATCTGGGCCAGCCATCTCCTCTTATTCTCTCCAATTACCGATAGTAGTTTGGTCCATAAAATGTCCATAAGTGACATTTTATTTACCGATTTACCGTTTATAAGAATTAAATATTGATATGTTAAGCGCTTCTTAAATGGTGGATATTGCGATAATATCGTTATGAATTCTTTTGGCCACGATAACCGTAATATCATGACTAGGGCCGCAACTAACGATTATTTTCATTATTAATTAATCTGTTGACTAGGGATGCACCAATACCACTTTATTTCAGACTGAGTACAAGTACTTACATTTGGGTACTCGCCAATACCGAGTACCGATACGAGTACTTCTCTGTGTCCCGCATACGAGGCGGTGCGCCGCCACCGGCTCTAGGTCGGCTTGGAAAGGCTCAGGGTGAAAGTGCTTCCCGGGGCCGTGGACAAAGTGTCACCCGGGCGGACTGTCCTCAGTGCGCCCCGAACGCTTCGTCGTGTCCCCAGGGCAGGGCTCGGCCCACGTAAAAGGGGCCAGGGGTCTGCGGCGATGTCTGTAACCCACCTGACCCGTCTTGAAACACGGACCAAGGAGTCTAACGCACGCCCGAGCCAGAGGGTGCAAGCAAAACCTTGTGGCGTAATGAAAGTGAGGGCACGCGCCAGCTGAGGTGGGATCCCGGCCCAGCGGGGTCGGGTGCACCACCGGCCCGTCTCGCCCGCACCGTCGGGGAGGTGGAGCCTGAGCGCGTGCGATAGGACCCGAAAGATGGTGACGAGAGGTTAACGTCACGTTGCTGTAAAGTGGTATCGGTGCCGTTGTATCGGAGCTGTTTTGCGAGTACATGAGCACAGTATCGGACCCGATACCCGATACTGGTATCGGTATCGGTGCATCCCTACTGTTGATTAGTTTCTCGATTAGTTGGTCTATAAACTGACGTCCTCAGATGTCTCACAGATATTCAGTTTACCGTCACAGAAACCAGAAAATATTCACATTTATCAATCAGGGTATTTAGACGTTTCTCTAACAGAATGACTCAGAATGTCGATCTTGGAGGAGGATTGGATTTGGGGATATCGCAGGACATATTTTGACGGTAACAGTCCGTCTTTAGTAATGTATTTTTGTGTGTTTGTATTTGTGTGTCTGTGTCAGTCAGTGTGTGGTTGGACAGACTGGTTGTCGTACGGTCAGACGCTCTACATGGTCGGCCTGCTGCTGGGATCTCTGGTCGGCGGAGCGCTATCTGACCGGTAAAACACCAACGCATCATACATCTGCAGCTTCAGCTCCCGTAACGGGCTTCTACACCACTACTGTATTCGTGTTTGTGCAGGTACGGGAAGCGTCCGGTGTTGCTGGTGTCGGTGTTCACGCAGACCGTTTGCGGCCTCGTGCCCGCCGTCCTTCCTCAGCCTTTCCTCTTCCTCGCCGTTCGCTGCCTGACCGGCGTCTGCTGCTGCTGCATCAACATCTGCTCCTTCAGTTTGGGTAACTGTTCTCCTGTTCTTCTTGTTAGCCCAAACGGGCCCCAGGGGGGGTTGACTGGTTGAGTTTTATTGGACCACGGTGGGACGCCAAGTGTCCCAGATAAAGTCGTGGAGACCGGGCTGAGTGCTAATGAGGCGGGACAGCCTCCAGCAGCTTTCTGACCTTCGAGACATTTGTGAAAATACTGAAAGGGGGCAAACGGTTCATTCCAACCAACTTCCTGATGACTGTAGACCTTTACCAGGAGTGGAAACATGTTGAGGTGATGCTAGAGGGAAGGTCAGGGGGGTCATTAAAACCTCTGCGGAACAAGGAATGTGGTCTTTTGAGATCCTCACAGGTCCACTTGGTTCCTAGTATCTAGGGTTGTAACTGTTTTCGTACCGAACCGTCACCGTATGGGGGGTCACAGTCCGGTTCACGCAGCAGAATCCACAAATAAAACTCCGTACTATATTCATTCTTGGAGCTCTCCAAGTCACTGCATGTTCTAAAACACTGTCCGGCACATATTTCAGAATAAAAGCCTCGTGTTAACAAATGAAGGAATTCTGTCTATAAGAAAAAGGCTTGAGGGCTTTTATTTTGAAATGAAAGCAGGAAGGGTTGATTTCAAAATAAGTCTTTACTTTTTACCCCTTAAGCTCAGCAGGACAGCCTGGGTCCCCCCTCCCCCCACCTGGTTCCTAGTATTCCTAGTAGACCAGATGCATTCAGGGTCAGTATGTAGTGTCCGTCGTCTGACTATCGATTGATAACTGTCCATGTTAAAGAGTGTTTGTTTGCGTTGCAGCGGTGGAGTGGACGCGCCCCGCCGCTCGGCTCTGGCCGCCGGCCTTCCTGCCGTTCTGCTTCAGTCTGGGGACGATGGGCGGAGCTCCGCTGGCCTGGCTCAGCCCCACCTGGAAACAGCTGCACCTGTCGCTGGCTCTGCCTCAGCTCATCTGTCTGCCGCTCTACCTGTAGGTGCACTCACCTGTCTGTCTGTCTGTCTACCCGTCTGTCTTGAATAGCGTCACCATCCTCAAGGTGTTTTTCTTTCCAGGTCGATTCCAGAGTCTCCTCGCTGGTTGTTGTTGAGGAGGAGGACGGATGTTCTGGAGCGGTACCGGAGCAACAGCCCTGCAGATAAACAGTGTCTGGACCTGGTAAACACACCTTCAGCTTCAGCTCTTCTTCTTCTTCTCACAGTCGGTGTTAGTCAACGAGTGTGTTTCTGTGTGTAGCTGCTGGAGTCGACGTGGTCCGACCTGCAGAAAGCCACCGAGGCTGAGAAGGCGGAGCCATCTGGAGGCCACGCCCCCAGTGACATCATCCACCTGAAACATCCCACCATCCTGCTGCGGCTGTTTATCATGAGCTACCTGAGGTACCACTCAGCCTCTGGACTGAGTTAGGTTTACACAACAAAACTACTTAGTTAGGTTTAGACAACAAAAGAACTTAGTTAGGTTTAGACAACAAAACTACTTAGTTAGGTTTAGGAAACAAAACTACTTAGTTAGGTTTACACAACAAAACTACTTAGTTAGGTTTAGGCAACAAAACAACGTAGTTAGGTTTAGGCAACAAAACAACTTAGTTAGGTTTAGGCAACAAAACTACTTATTTAAGTTTAGGCAACAAAACTACTTAGTTAGGTTTAGGCAACAAAACTACTTAAGTTTAGGCAACAAAATTATTTAGTTAAGTTTAGGCAACAAAATTACTTAGGTTTAGGCAACAAAACTACTTAGTTAAGTTTAGGCAACAAAACTACTTAGTTAAGTTTAGGCAACAAAACTACTTAGTTAGGTTTAGACAACAAAACTACTTAGGTCTAGACAACAAAACTACTTAGTTAGGTTTAGACAACAAAACTACTTAGTTAGGTTTAGACAACAAAACTACTTAGTTAGGTTTAGACAACAAAACTACTTATTTAAGTTTAGGCAACAAAACTACTTATTTAAGTTTAAGCATCAAAACTACTTAGTTAAGTTTAGGAAACAAAACTAGTTACTACGTATTAGGGCCACTGTTCGGAAAAAAAATAACCATAATGATTGAAAATTAAGTTGCGATATTTTGAAAACAAAGTCGTAATATTTTAGGAAGAAAGTGTTAAGATAAATGGGGCGAGACTTAATAAGTGATAAGATGATGTCTAACCTGTGTCTGTCCTGCAGCGCAGCGTGTGCGTTGACGTACTTCGGCATCTGCATGAACATCGGCTCGTTCGGCGTCGGCGTCTACTCCGCCCAGTTCTTCTCCGGCCTATCGGAAGCTCCCTGCCTCCTCGTGCCATTGGTTCGCCTGGGACGCCGGCCAATCAGCATGATCGCTCAGTTCCTGAGCGGAGCGGCCTGCTTCCTGTCGTTACTGCTGTCCAGATACAACGGTGTGGATTCAGATAAAATATCTTTGTAATTATACTGCATATTACATGTGTTCTACTCTAGTAATATCACACTCTATGCTGACGATACACTACCATATGTCCCTAAAATCTAGTGGCACTGCTAATAGAGTTCCACTTTGGGCACTACTTAGTACTTTTACTTGGAATAATTCTGTAGTCCCAAAAGTGGAACTCTATTAGCAGTGCCACTAGATTTTAGGGACATATAGTAGTGTATCGTCAGCATAGAGTCGGATGCTTTCTTTACTCATACCTTAGTTTGATTAAAATATTAGCACATTAATCCACTCCAAGTCGTGTTATTGATCGGTGATCAGGTATTAGGTGATACTTACTATGTGTGCAGGCGATCCGGTGCTGGTGATGAGTCTGGCTCTGCTGGGGAAACTCTGCATCTTGGCGGCGCTCTTCATCTCCATCCTGTACAGCATTGAGCTGTTCCCCACTGTGGTCAGGTACAAACACACACATTTACATATATATATACATATATATATGTATAATATATATCAAGGTATACTCATACAAAGGTTCGTATGGTATCTGATGAAAAGTTATTCCTCATTTTTTTGTGTGTTTTTCTTCGAATATCCTTACACGTGTCAATTTCGGCTCGTTACATGCATACAGTCTAACAGTCAAAATAAACTTCCGTCTTCACAGGAAACTACATAGTTCCGTTTAGGAAAAGATCGTGGAACTGGCGTTGCTGAGGTTCGGAAGTTACGTGACAAATAAGTCAACCTTTGGGTTAAAATAATTACGAAAGTGACACAACTTAAGTATGAAAGTTACGTGACAAATAAGTCAACGCTTGGGTTAAAGTTCGGAAGTGACGTAACTTAATACATAAGTTACGTGAGAAATAAGTCAATATTTGGTGTAAAGTACGGAAGTGACAGAACGTAAGGACAGAAGTGACGTAACTTAAGGACAGAAGTGACGTAACTTAAGTACGGAAGTGACATAATGTAACTACGGAAGTGACATAACGTAAGGACAGAAGTGACGTAACTTAAGTACGGAAGTGACATAATGTAAGTACGGAAGTGACATAACGTAAGGACAGAAGTGACGTAACTTAAGTACGGAAGTGACATAACATAAGTATGGAAGTGACATAACGTAAGGACAGAAGTCACGTAACTTAAGTACGGAAGTGACATATGTAAGTACGGAAGTGACATAACGGAAGTACGGAAGTGACATAACTTAAGTACGGAAGTGACAACTTTAGTACGGAAGTGACATAACGTAAGTACGGAAGTGACATAACGGAAGTACGGAAGTGACATAACTTAAGTACGGAAGTGACAACTTTAGTACGGAAGTGACATAACGTAAGTACGGAAGTGACGTAACTTAAGTACGGAAGTGACACAACTTAAGTGCGTAAGTTACGTGACAAATAAGCCAACCTTTGGGTTAAAATAACTACGGAAGTGACGCAACTTAAGTATCAAGGTTACGTGACAAATAAGCCAACGTTTGGGTTAAAGTTCGGAAAGTGACGTAACTTAAGTACGGAAGTGACGTAACTTAAGTATGGAAGTGACATAACGTAAGTACGGAAGTGACGTAACTTAAGTACGAAGTGACGTAACTTAAGTACAGAAGTTACGTGACAAATAAGTCAATGTTTGGGTTAAAGTACGTTAGTGACATAACTTAAGTACGAAGTGACGTAACTTAAGTACAGAAGTTGCGTGACAAATAAGTCAACGTTAACGACTATGTGGATTACAAACGAGTTGATTTCGTGGGATATATACGAATTACAGTGTATTACTATTCGTAGGTATAGCTATGAAGGGTGGATGAGAACACATATCATTTATATATAATGTTAACCGTGTCGTTATAATCCAGACAGCGGTGCGTGTCCCTGGTCAACTTGTGTTTCCGGCTCGGCTGCTTGGTCAACTCCCTCGTCCCCTCCAACCCAGATGGGGCGATCTCATTGGCCGCCATGGTCGTGTACAGCAGCGGACCAATCATAGGCTGCGGTCTGTGCCTGCTGCTGCCGGAGACCAGCGGCGTCCCGCTCCCCGATTCGGTGGAGGACTGCGAGAGGCAGCCTCGGCCACGCCCACCCAGCATAGACGCCTTCTGGAGGACATGGTGAGAACAAATGCATTTAGACGGGGTGTATAAATCTCTGGATGTCTGTAGTTAACTATCCTTCAGTAAAGTCAGTCAGAAAGAGAGTATATCGGAGAAGCGTTTCAGAGACGGAGAGAAAGGGTTGTTCATATTTAGCTTGCTGCTAACAGCGTTAGTGTTTCTACTGTATCTGTGGACCGGCAGCCCGTTTACAGTCGTGTCTCTGGGCGTCAGCCTGCTAGTCAACATTCTTTGTCGTTCTCTCTTCGTGCTCTGAAAGCCTCTCAGTCGAGTCTCAACCTGGAGACTTGAAGCAGAAAGTCACAAAGATCAATGTTAAACCTTCAGACTCATTAACAGCTGCAGAGTGAATCATTGTTTTCAGGAAGCCGGCGAGACGGCAAACCAGGAAAACAGAGATCGTCCCTGCTGAGAAGGACGACACACACACTCCCAACACACACACTGGACTCATTTAAACACACACTAGAGGAGGAGACGAAGGGACGGCGGCGGCGGCGGCGGCGGCGGTGATGATGTTATGTGACGGCTGCTGGAGGATTTCTATCTCTGCTGTTTTATTCTTTTTGTTCTGTTTTCATCTGTGAAAATAAAATGAAGTGAATCGTAGTTTTCCTCCTTCACTGTTCAACAAGTACTTGTATACTACAAGATACAATACTACAGCGTAAACACAGTCACTTAAAAGTATGTTAAACATAGTAGTACTCATTCTGCAGAATAATCTCTATTATAGTATTCTAATTATTGAAGTATTAATGTGTTCATCACTTTAATGCTGCAGCTGGTTTATAAAGGTGAAGCTACTTTAATTATTTTTCTGCATATTTTACTGATATGTGTCTGATAATTTATCATTATTTTTAGGATATTTTGCTGATATTTTTTACAATGTTTTACTCATATTCTTGGAATAGTTTACAAATAATTTTACGATATTTTACTCATGCTTTTGGGATATTTTGCTCATATTTTTGGGATGTTTTACTAATATTTGTAAAATATTTTATTCTTATTTTCTTTTTTTTTACTCACTTTTGGGATATTTTACGAATTATTTTACAATATATTACTTATATTAATTAGATATTTTACTAATATTTTTACGATATTTTACTAATATTTTTGGGATATTTTATGAAGATTTTTACGATATCTTAACAATATTCTTACGATATATTATACTCATAATTTCGGGATATTTTACTCATGTTTTGGGCATATTTTACCCATATTTCTACGATATTTTATTCATATTTTTACAATATTTTATTCTTATTTTTGGTATACTTTACTCTTATTTTTACAATATTTTACTAATATTTTCGGGATATTTTGCGAATATTTATACAATAATTTTCGGATATTCTATTCATATTTTTGGTATACTTTACTCATATTTGTACAATATTTCACTAATATTTTTATGATATACTAAACTCATTTTCGGGACATTTTATGATTATTTTTACAATAATTTGGGGATACTCATGTTTTTGGCAGGTTTTACGAATATTTCTATCATATTTTACTCATATTTCTTTACAATATTTTTCTCTTTATTTTTTTTTACAATATTTTACTCACAGTTTCTGAATATAGACATACATAGTTTCGGAATATTTTATTTGTTCATAACTTTATTGTGTCGGCTGGTAAAGGCGGAGCTACTTTTAATGACTTTATATCCTGCTGCTGGTTTAATCCAAAATAATACATCAGCATTTATTTGAAAGTAATTAAAATATGATTTTAAGAAGGTTTTCAATGTAATTTAGAATAAAAAATAACAGATTATAAAGAAGCCTTTTTAAAGGTGACCCTCTGTGTTTGGTGTTAAAGCTGCAGCGCTCTCTGCAGGACAGAAGAGGAACTGCAGCCTTTAAAATCACAACCGACACAAACTGGATATTATTTTACTTTACACAATATACAGCAGAAATACTGTTAAATCAGCTGGAACTATTTGTTCATTATTTTAGATGCTTTATGGACATTTTACAGATATTTCTTCAGAATTTTTAGATATGTTATAGATATTTATTCTGTATTTTTTAGATATTTTACAGATATTTTTTTTTTTTATTTGATATATTGTTCTGTATTTTTTAGATATTTTACAGATATTTTTTTTTTTTATTTGATATATTGTTCTGTATTTTTAGATATTTTACAGATATTCTGTACTTTTTTATATTTATTCTGTATTTTTTAATATTTTACAGATATTTGTTTAGATATTTTTCTGTATTTCTTTTAGATATTTATTCTGTATATTTTAATATATTACAAATATTTTTTTAAATATCTTTAGATATTTTATAGATATTTATTCTGTATTTTTAGCTATTTTACAGATATTATTCTGTACTTTTTTATATTTATTCTGTATTTTTTTATATTTTCGGGATTTTCTTTTAGATATTTATTCTGTATTTAGTTTTTTTTTAGATATTTTACAGATATTTATTCTGTATATTTGAATATATTACACATTTTTTCTGAATTTTTAAAAATATTTTTAGATATTTTTTCAGTATTTTTTAGATATGTTTCTGTATTTTTTGATATTTTTCAGTATTTCTTTGACAAAATAAAGAAAAATGAGCAGAAACTGAAGCAAAGTCTCTATAAATTAGATTTATTAATGGTTCTTATACAATCTCTGATATGTAAAAACAACACGTGATTATTTTAATTAAACTGACAGAATACAGCTGCTGTCATCTTCATCATCATCATTATATGTAAACTATAAACAGACAGAAGTGTCCCATTTCTTGCTGTAACAGAACCCACCAGTGAAACTTTAAATAATGTTTGATAACAACGCAGTGAAGAAAAGTTACTAAATATTCTATTTTAATTCCCTTTCAAAGTAAAATATAACTTTGTATTATTACCACACAGCTCTGCTAAACATTTGATAATTTACTCACATTTAATTCCTAAAACTAGAACAAACATTACCCGGAGAGAACGACGTCGTTCGGTACAAATTAAAGAGAAAAAAGGTGCATTTTGAATTAATTCATTTGAATTAAAACGTGACATTTGTGCTTAATTTAATACGGAAGAATAAAGATTCTAATGTTAAGTAATAAATATTTAATTTTGTTCAAATGGAGAAGTTATTTTAAGTAAATGCAGATTTTTCTAAAATTTGTACCAATTTACATAATTATCAGGATGATTATTTTCTTTTAATTTTAAAATTGTTTGGTTTATTAAACATCAACATACCCCAGAGCTCAAAGTATGACGGGAATTTATGTGAAATATTTAATTAATTATAACGTAAGACCAACAAAAGTAACAAATTCTCACATTTTAGACCTGGAAACATCGTTTTAGGTGGTTTTGCTTGAAAAAATGACGATTAATGGACTAATCGCAGCGAAGCGTTACCCAAACCCTAAAGTATTTCCCGTAGAAACCGCCGCTGAGCTGCAGTTCCTCCGCCGACCACCGGGCGGCGCCCAGTCAGTCGTTCAGTCAGTAAGTAACGAAGTTGGCGGGGAAGATTCCGACGCGCCCGTCGTCCAGCCGCCCCTCCCACCAGTCGTACTTGGAGTCGGTCGTGGTGACGCAGGTGATGCGGTCGCCGGGGACGAAGCTCAGGTCGCCGGGCTGCTGTCCCGTGAACGGGTGGGTCGCCGTGACGACCAGCTCACCGCTCGCTGCGCCCACCGACGTTCCTCCGCCTGGAGGGGAATAAAATATAGTTTTAATAAATGATCATTTATTAGGAATATTAACAAAACATGTTTACAGACAGATAAATAAATATAAAATAATAATTAAAATAAAATAACTAATATAATTAGAAATATAAATAATGAGAAAATATAGATAGAAAATGTAAAAAAATTTAATTATAAAATTATATTATATATAATATTTATTCTTAAATTATATTATATCATATTAAAAATATAAAGAGCAGCTTGATGTCGCCGTACCGTAGTTTGGAGAGTTTCTGGAGGCGAACTGACCTGAAACAAAGAAAAAGTAAAAACTGTTTTTACAGTGACAGGATTTGCTGCTGTTTTTGGTTTTCATATTTTATATATTTCTTCTGTATTTTTAGATATTTTACACGTATTGTTTCTATATTTTTAGATATTTTTTTCTGTATTTTTTAGATATTCTTTCTCTATTTTTCTCTATTTTTTGATATCTTTCTGTATTTTTTAGATATTAGTTTTTTTCTGTATTATTTTTTGATATTTTTTAGTTATTTTTCTGTATTTTTTAGATATTTTAAGATATTTGTCTGTATTTGTTTAAATATATTTAAGCATTTCTTTGACATAATAAAGACAAATGAGCAAAAATAGAAGTAAAGTCTATGAATTAGATTTGTTGTTTATTAAGAAACAGAAAGAAAAAGTCAAAACTGATTTTCCAGTGTGAGGATTTGATATTGATATTATTAATAATAATAATAATAATAATTAATAATAATAACACTAATATAGATTATTATTAGTAGTAGTATTACATAAATACAAATAAATTATATTATTATATAAACATCCCTACTTCTATAAATGTTGTTATTTGAATGCTTTAATATTTAACATATATAACAGGTTGTGACCACCAGAGGGAACCGTCGTCTGTTAATAAGAGACTGAATGAAAACACTGATCTGATGAAGGAGGGAAGGGAAGGAAGGAAGGAAGGTACAGGGCAGGGAGGATGTAGTGGAGGAAAGAAGGAGATAGTGAAGGAACAGAGGTGGCAGAGAAGGAAAGGAAGTGATACCAAAGGGAAGAAGAAGGAATGCAGGAAGGAAAGAAGGAGATAGTGAAGACAGAACGTAAGGAAGGAAAAAGGACGCAGGAAAGGAAAGGAGGTGGAAGTGAAGGAAAGGAGCCAGAGTAAAGAAGGAGGTAGTGAAGGGAAGAAGTGGGTAAGGAAGGAAGGGAGGTGGTAGAGAAGATGTAGTGGAGGAGAAGGAAAGAAGTAAGGAAAGGAGATGATAGTGAAGGAACGGAGGTGGCAGAGAAGGAAAGGAGCCAAAGTGAAGAAGGGAGGAGGAGGTAAAGAAGGAGGTAATGAAAGTAAAGGAGGTGGAAGTGAAGGAAACTAGGGGGGAGGAAAGGAAAGGAAGATGTGTTGAAGGAAAGGAGGTAGTAGTGAAGGAAAAGGAGGTGGTAAGGAAGGAAAGGAGGAAGTAGGGAAGGAAAGAAAGGAGGGGGTAGGAAAGGAGAGGGCGGGGAGGATGTAGTGAAGGGAAATAAGTGGCAGAGAAGGAAAGGAAGTGATACCAAAGGAAAGAAGAAGGGTAGGAAAGGAGGAGGCAAAGAAGGAGAGAAGAACGTAAGGAAGGAAAAAGGATGCAAGAAAGGAAAGGAGGTGGCAGAGGAGACGTAGTGGAGGAGAAAGAAAGGAATAGGTGTCGAAGGAAAGGAGCCAAAAGTGAAGAAGGAAAGGAAGTAGCGAAGGAAGAACATAAGGTAAGGTAGGAAAAGTAAAGGAGGTGGAAGTGAAGGAAATATATGCATCTCTTCCTCGCCTCGCATCTCAGGTGGGAGGGACTAAGATGCTAGGAGAGGAGACGAGGAAAGGACTCTACCATCTCCTTTCCTTCCTTCCTTTCCTTCATGTTGTGTTTATGTAAACTCACTCCTCCGTCTTTGTTCTCCCTGTTCTGATCAGCAAGGAAAGGAGGAGGTAAAGAAGGAAGGAAAGGAGGTGTGAAAGGCTTGAAGGAGGTATATAAGAGGACACGAGGAGGTACCTGTTTTCAGAGAGAAGAAGAGAGGAAGGTAAAACTCACCTGAAGTCTCAGATTTGTAGATGGAGACGCTCGGGTACAGGACGTTTTTACCGGTGTTGGCTGGCGGTTGCTGCTGGTAGCTGGCTGGTGGTGGCTGGTAGCCTGCTGGCGGTTGCTGGTAACTGGCTGGCGGTTGCTTGAAGGTGCTTGCTGGTCTCTGAGGTGGAGCTGGAGGTCTGGTTGGCGGAATAGACGACTGGAGAGAGAGAGAGTCCCGTGAGTCGTTAGTCACGAGTCGGTAGTATCGTCAGTCCTGTGAGTCGGTAGTATCGTCAGTCCTGTGAGTCGGTGGTATCGTCAGTCCCGTGAGTCGGTAGTATCGTGAGTCGGTAGTCCCGTGAGTCAGTAGTATCGTCAGTCCCGTGAGTCGGTAGTCCCGTGAGTCAGTAGTATCGTCAGTCCCGTGAGTCGGTAGTCCCGTGAATCGGTAGTCCCGTGAGTCGGTAGTATCGTCAGTCCCGTGAGTCGGTAGTATCGTCAGTCCCGTGAGTCGGTAGTCCCGTGAGTCGGTAGTATCGTCAGTCCCGTGAGTCGTCAGTCCCGTGAGTCGGTAGTATCGTTGGTGCTGTTAGTCGGTAGTATCGTCAGTCCCGTGAGTCGGTAGTCCCGTGAGTCGGTAGTATCGTCAGTCCCGTGAGTCGTCAGTCCCGTGAGTCGGTAGTATCGTTGGTGCTGTTAGTCGGTAGTATCGTCAGTCCCGTGAGTCGGTAGTATCGTCAGTCCCGTGAGTCGGTAGTCCCGTGAGTCGGTAGTATCGTCAGTCCCGTGAGTCGGTAGTATCGTCAGTCCCGTGAGTCGGTAGTCCCGTGAGTCGGTAGTATCGTCAGTCCCGTGAGTCGTCAGTCCCGTGAGTCGGTAGTATCGTTGGTGCTGTTAGTCGGTAGTATCGTCAGTCCCGTGAGTCGGTAGTCCCGTGAGTCGGTAGTATCGTCAGTCCCGTGAGTCGTCAGTCCCGTGAGTCGGTAGTATCGTTGGTGCTGTTAGTCGGTAGTATCGTCAGTCCCGTGAGTCGGTAGTATCGTCAGTGTTGGTTATGTACCTTTGGACGCAGGTTCTTGCTGACCCAGTCGGCATTGTAGGCCTCAGTGTAGACCTCCAGGATGTGGTAGAGGTCGTAGCATTCTGGCGGCGGCTCCACATCACCGTTCAAAATCCCCGACGCACGGATTTCTCTTGAGTAGAACCTGCAGCGGCACCAATACTCCCATATTTAATATTTATGTTCACATAAACAATGCTTCACATGAAGGCAGGTCAACCGGTTGCGGTTCGTACTTGCGGTTGGTTTCTTTGCGTTCGATCAGGCCGGATCCCTCCAGAGAAATACCAGCAAACAAACCTCTGGATCTGCAGTAGGTAAAGACCGCCGTCGTGCTGCGAAGAGCCACGTCGGCCTCCACGTTCCTGAGCGACAGAAAGACAAAGGACAACGTTATCTCTGTGGTTCTAGAGATAACCACATCTGAAGCTCCTGTTGGAAGAACTCTGTCTAAAAAATGTCCGATGTCAGATGTTACAACACTTACACCAATAAGACGGGATAAGAACCGTTTATTTTGAACATCAATCTCAACTGATTGACCAGTTTGTTTTAGATCATTAACATCTGAAGAAAATTCCTTACTGTCAAATCTGAAATAAAAAGCATTTAATCATCAGCGAGGTGTCTAAGCTGAAGTTATGAAGCCTAACCCCCCGCCCCCCCGGGTGTCTCCATCATGAGACGCCGTCATTGTCTTCATACCAGGCAGTCCTTAAAATACCTTCGTTCTGCCTCAGTCTGTTTCTAGTATTCCATTTCTTCACTGCGTCAGTGTTGCCTTCCTCTGAAGCTGCTTTCTTGTTATACAAAAGGTTCTTTATTCCCTCAAGAACTAATGTTTATTATTTGGAATTATCTTGATTTCCTTAGTGGGAATTAAACAGAGCAGCCCTGTTGTGGTTGGACGATCCTCAGTCCAAACCTGAACTCGTCTTCTTACCACCGGTTCAGACACGGGAAGGAGGAGCACTAAGTTCTGGTCTGAGAGTCCCAACGGGGGTCCCACAACAGACTTAAAATACCCCTTAACAGAGATAGAAGTAGGACGGGTGACGTACTGGTAGAAGCTGCCTAGCGACCTCTTTAAGGTGCAACGGTTGAAAACACCTAGAATAAAATTCAGGGCGTCCAGGGAGGTGGATTGACAGTTCTGAACCACTCTGGAGACTCTTTTGGCATCCGCTGTTGGATGAATATATTCAACTGCGACAAATATCTCCCTCTGAAGATGAAAAGGCCTTAACGAGACAGGAAGCAGCTCAACATCCGTATCACACAACCGTTCCCGTACAGTGATATTGGTACCATCTGCGGTTGAGTCCAAAAAAAGTCCACTAAATGTCCGAAAAAGAAGAAGTCTGAAAAATGTCTAAAAGAAGAACAAAAAAGAACAAAAAAAGACAAAAAAAATGTCTGAAAAATGTCCAAAACGAAAAAAGTCTGAAAAATGTAAAAAACAAATGTCTAAAAAAAGTTTTAAAAAATATCTAACAAATGTCCGAAAAAAGTGAAAAATGTAAAAATTAAAAAACAAAAGTTTTTAAAAAAAGTTTTATAAAAAAAGTTTTTAAAAAAACTCCGAAAAATATATCTGACAAATGTCCGAAAAAAAGTGAAAAATAAAAACTGTCTGAAAAAATGTCCGAAACAATATCTGACATATGTCCGAAAAATGTCGGGACAGGCGTTGCTCAGTGCTCACACAGTGACAGCGCCGTCATCTTCAGCAACTTGAGGACTGTTTTAGTTGTTATGATTGTAAAAGTTAGATGTTACAACACTAACACCAATAAGACGGCATAAGAACCATTTATTTAGTCCAGAGCTCAAGTCGGTCAAACGGTCTAAAAAGATGCTCGTTAAATATAGATATTTTAAAGTAGCTTCCCCGACACGGTTTACTGAACAGCTGGAACAGGAAACTGGTGTTCTCTGTCAGTATATTTTAAGATAAATGTGAATCTACTCGCTGGCAGATTGAATCCAGACGGATTATCTCACTTCATCTTCTTTATGTCTGCAGAACACTTCGTTATGATGATGTCATTGTTTACCTGCGAGTCAAATACCTGGCCGAGCCCACACACACAGACAGAAAGACATGCTGAAACGATGTCTTCATTCTAAAATTAACCTCACACACACATAAACCTCTAACATAAATCACATCTGGAGGTCTAACAGATGTTTTCTGCTTCAGGCCTGAAAACACGACGACCGTCATCAAACGATCTCATAAATCTGGAGGCAAAATAAAACATTAAAGCTATAATTTACACCAGAAGTAATTATTAGAGGAAGTGACGATGACGGGCAGACGGTGAGAGTGCAGGTAGTCACCTGCCCATCGGTCCCACGGCAACGGTGCAGTTCCCGCCCAGCGTCAGGTTCCCGCCCTTAGTGAACGCCTCGACGGCCCGCCGATGGTTCAGGATGATCACCAGGTCCGACACCTAAGGGACAAACATTTCTGGCTCAGGATGAATCAAATCATCATCTTATAAAATAAGAAATAAAAAGGTAATATTTGTGCGTGAGGACTCACCTCCACCCCGATCTCGAAGCCTCCTCCCAGACCGGCGATGCCGATGGCCGACGGCGCTGACCAGCCTGAACACAAACAGTAAAACGTTGTAGAAGATGTGTTGATTAAGAGTTTAAAGAGATAGAGAGATCAGAGTTATACTGCTGTATGTTTTAATCAGATCTAAAAAGAGTCTACAGAACCGTCCTCCATTTGATGATGGTTCTATCCGGACCTGTGATCAATGGTACCAGCTGAGTCCAAAAAAGTCCAAGAAATCTCCAAAAAAATAAATTCTGAAAACAATGTCCATTAAATGTGCGGGAAAAAAAAAATCTGAAAAATGTCCACCAAATCTAAAAAAAAATGTAAATATTTCCGAAAAATTGCTGAAAAAGTAAAACAAAAAAACATTAATGTCTGAAAAAATGTAAAGAATAAATTCTGATAAAATGTCCAATAAATGTCTAAAATGTCCCAAAAAAATCAGAAAAATGTCCGAAACAAAGTATAAAAATGTCCGCTACATATCCCAACAATGTCAAAAAAATCCCGAAAAATGTCTGAAAAGTGCTTAAAATGGCGTATTGTCACATGATCTATGACATCATCGTTCAAGGTATCGACTATTCCTTCGTAATTTAGCGTCACATTAGCCGGAGGGTTATACCAACCAAATTTGAATTGGAACATCTGATATTCTCTAAATTTGGTCGCCACATTGCTCATCATTTCAGACATATTTCCCTCTCATTGGCTCCGCCCAACAGGAAGTCAGCCATGTTGGACTTTGTGCGTTAATTTTCCTTTTATGAACCCGTGTTTGAGGACTTCTAGATGTCCTGACCATGTCCTCTCCATCTGCACGCTCTAACTGGACTGATGATGTCACCGTCAAGCCACAATTACGTGCGGCGACCATCAGACGGTTGTGAAGTAACCACAGAACCCCCCGTGGTGACGTGCACATCAAAGTTGTTATCTCGATGAATTACACGGCTCATCAGCAGGCGTGATGAAGACACAATGAGAACGGTTCACACAGCTCCACAAGAAGCTCTGAAGTCTCCTCGATGCTTTTATAACGCCATCCCACCTCGTGGTCGAGTACGCCACCGGTGAGTCACGGTAGTAGAGCTCGCCGTGTCCTCTGGTGAACACAGAGCAGCAGCTAACTGGTGGAGGTAGAGAGACGCTGAGGACAGACGCCATGAGACATGATGCATCAGCTATTATAGACCTCTATGTTATCAGTTCTAACTACAGCAGCGCAGTAACCTGAAGAACCTGCAGAACCTCCTCATAGAGGACTAGAACCAGTCAAAGACCACTACAATCTCCTGAGAGACCAATAGATCAAAGATCACTAGAACCTCCTTATAGAGGACAGGAACCAGTCAAAGACCACTAGAATCGCCTGAAAGACCAATAGAACCTCCTCAAAGATCACTAGAACCTCCTCATAGACAAGAACCAATCAAAGACCACTACAATCGCCTGAAAGACCAATAGAACCTCCTCAAAGATCACTAGAACCAATCAAAGACCACTATAATCGCCTGAAAGACCAATAGAACCTCCTCAAAGATCCATAGAACCTCCTCATAGAGGACTAGAACAAATCAAAGACCACTACAATCTCCTGAAAGACCAATAGAACCTCCTCAAAAATCACCAGAACCTCCTCATAGAGGACTAGAACCAATCAAAGACCACTACAATCGCCTGAAAGACCAATAGAACCTCCTCAAAGATCACTAGAACCTCCTCATAGAGGACTAGAACCTACCAAAGACCACTACAATCTCCTGAAAAAATAATAGAACCTCCTCAAAGATCACTAGAACCTCCTCATAGATGACTAGAACCAATCAAAGACCACTACAATCTCCTGAGAGACCGATAGAACCTGCTCCTATACCTAAAGCACCATAACCTAAACAACCAATAGAACCTCCTCAAAGACCATTAGAAGCTCCTCAAAGACAACTAGAACCAATCAAAGACCACTACAAAGAAAGACCAATAGAACCTCCTCTTAGACCTAAAGGACTACTACTAGTACTACTACTCAGGGCTGAAGAACGTCATCATGGAACCTAAACGTGATCATAGAGGGCATTAATAACGTGCGTTTCTAATAGTTTTATATTGTTATTATGGTGTTTTTTGGGGGGGGGTTTCAGACCTGCCTCCGTGTAGTGATATAATAATATAAAAAGTAAATGTTCTCTCTCTACTCGGTTCTCTTCTTCTGACTTGATGTTTTGACAGCTGCTGGATGTTATCAGGCTCTAGAACACAAACAAAGACGCTATCTGTTCTACATTTATTCACACTGATACCATCTAAAGAGTAACGAAATTAAATCAAGACTTCAGAGTTCTCACATTTGGTTGAAGTTCTCGTTTCAATCTGGAAAACCAAGAAAAGGCCCCGGAGAGGAGGCGGGTCCGCTCTGTGTGACCCTCGCTGTGTTCTTTAGGGGGGAACGACGTCTTCCTCATCATCAATAATCAGAGTCATCAGATGACTGCACGCCACGGGGAGATCGGAGGGACTTTTTCTCCTCGTTACCACGGCAACGCCAAACGTCACCGAAAAATACAAGACGACGTGAAAGAAAAAACATCAACAAGACCACCTGCCTGATACTGACCTCCTCCAGGACCACTAGAACCTCCTCAAAGACCAACAGAACCTCTTCGTAGACAACTAGAACCTCCTCGTAGACGACTAGAACCTCCTCGGAGACGACTAAAACCTCCTCGTAGACTAACGAACAGAGAGTCGGGTTCTTACGTCTGTCGGCCAGTCGGGCGATGACGATGCCGCTGCCTCCTCTGGCGGTGATCATGAAGCCGGCCTTGATGACGGAGATGATGGCGAGACCTTCTGCCCTCGCTATGACATGAGCTGTAAACACACCAGAGAACATAGAACATATAGAACGTCCTCCTCAGACACAGACGGTACAATAATAAAGGTCAGAACAGTTGGTGTGGTTCTGGTACCGGGGATGAGTCTGTCCGGTCCGTTCCCTTTGGAGAGCTCGGTGAACTCTCTCAGGATCTTGGCGGCTTTCTTAGCCTCCGACTTCAGATTGGAGGGTATCGGGTTATTCACTGAAAAACACACAGATTATACGGTTGGTTAAGACATCAACAGCTGATTCAGAGAGGATCTGACCTTTCCCGACACTTCGTTGGCCCGCATCACAACTCACAAAGAGAGGAGTCACAGAACTCATCAATGAGCTCCTTGTTGAGTTAAATTTATTTCATCTCGTCTAAATCTGTGCCAAAATATCAGCAGACTTTTTAAAAAGCTCTGATTGTGAGGGGGGTTCTTTTATTGGTGGAACAGATTGACCTGTGTGACTGGACTGTGAGTCCATAAAACGTCAGGAACTACAGAACTCATCTGAAGCTGGAACCAGCGACTTCATACATTCTGATTAGTTTTCAGTCGATCAACTAATCAATAAATGGGTTCAGCTCTACAAGCTGTGTTGGAGCTAAGAAACACCAACTTCACTGATATTTTTGACACTGCGACGCCTGCTAACGGGCCTGGCCCCTTATCTGTCTTTCAGAGGTTGTTACAGGCTCAGTTTTAAAGCTAGAGTGAAGATGCTGGTATCATAGTAAACTATAAACCTGATGAGTCCATCGGTACCATCCATGTCATACCAGCTGGTCATGAAGGGGGTTAAACAACGCTCCAAACTTACACTACATTTTGTCGAGGAAAAAGCATTTTCAAAAGGACCTAGAACCATTTTCAAAGGGGTCCCTTGACCTCTGACCTCCAGATATGTGAATGTGTGAGGGCTTTTGTCCAAAAAATGTCAGAGAAATTACCTATAAAAGGTCAGAAAAAATGTTTACGAAAAAAGTCTGAAAAATGTCCAAAACAAATCAGAAAAAACGTACGAAAAATGTTTAAAAATATCAGAAAAAAAGGCTGTAAAAGTCTGAAACATTTCAGAAAAAAGTCTGAAAAATGTCCAAAATTTCTTTCGAAAAATGTCTAAAAAAAGTCACAAATAAATGTTTAAAAATGTCCATTAAAAGTCTGAAAAATGTCAGAAAAAAAGTCAGAAAGTTGTCCAAAAGAAAGTCAGAAAAAAAGTACAAAAAAATGTTTAAAAATGTCAGAAAATAAAGGCTGTAAAATTCTGAAACATTTCAGAAAAAAGTCTGAAAAATGTCCAAAAAAGTCCGGAAAAAATGCCCGAAAGAAAGGCAGAAGAAAAGTCCGATCCTGGTATCATATGAAACTACAAAACCTGATGAATCCATCGGTACCAACCATGTCAGACTAGCTGTTCATGAAGGAGGTCAAACAACGCTCCAAACTGACACTACAGTCGCCAAATCACAGCATGGCTTCTTCTGTGGTGTTCCTCAAGGTCTTGGTGTCTTAATGTGGAAGTCTGGAGGGATTATTGATCATTTTTATATCAATTCTCCAGTGGCAAACATTTTTTAAATTTAGCACCAAATCTGTGGAACAAATGGTATCAACTTATGAGACATAATAGAGCATGGGGATGGACATCATATACTTCTATCATCATGTTCTAAGCTCTTTTTATTATTTATTATATTTTATTTCTGACTTGGGAACACCAACTTGCTGCTCTATAGAGAGTGTTCTGACATCTCAGTACGACACGCCAAGCCGAGTTCTCCAGAGAGCGATAAACAGAAAATCAGTGGACATCCCCTAAGCACCCTCTGAGGGATGCTAGTCCCTCCGGTCACCCCTCCCGTCACCCTCACTTCTGTCCGCTGCCATCTGGAAGGAGCTGCAGGGCGTTAGACACCCAAACAGCTTACAGCCCCGAGACATCACTAAATCACTGATTAACTGTCTGCTGTGTTATGATTATGAATCAGAACCCTGACGGATCTCTGGCCTTGTTGCAGAACCCTGACGGATTCTGAAAAATATTGACAAATGTCCCAAAAACAGTCCAAAAAATATCAGAAAAAAGTAAAAAAAAAAAAATCTTTTTTGAAAGAAGTCCTAAAAAAGTCTGAAAACTGTCCAAAAAGAACTCAAAAAAGAACCCCAAAAAGAACCCTGACTGATCTCTGGGCTGGTTACAGAACCCTGACGGATCTCTGGCCTTGTTGCAGAACCCTGACGGATCTCTGGCCTTGTTGCAGAACCCTGACTGATCTCTGGGCTGGTTACAGAACCCTGACGGATCTCTGGCCTTGTTGCAGAACCCTGACGGATCTCTGGGCTGGTTACAGAACCCTGACTGATCTCTGGGCTGGTTACAGAACCCTGACTGATCTCTGGGCTGGTTACAGAACCCTGACTGATCTCTGGGCTGGCTACAGAACCCTGACTGATCTCTGGGCTGGCTACAGAACCCTGACTGATCTCTGGGCTGGCTACAGAACCCTGACTGATCTCTGGGCTGGTTACAGAACCCTGACTGATCTCTGGGCTGGTTACAGAACCCTGACTGATCTCTGGGCTGGTTACAGAACCCTGACTGATCTCTGGGCTGGTTACAGAACCTTGATGGATCTCTGGCCTTGTTACAGAACCTTGATGGATCTCTGGGCTGGTTACAGAACCCTGACGGATCTCTGGCCTTTTTACAGAACCCTGACGGATCTCTGGGCTGGTTACAGAACCCTGACTGATTTCTGGGCTGGTTACAGAACCCTGACTGATCTCTGGGCTGGTTACAGAACCCTGACTGATCTCTGGGCTGGTTACAGAACCCTGACTGATCTCTGGGCTGGTTACAGAACCCTGACTGATCTCTGGGCTGGCTACAGAACCCTGACTGATCTCTGGGCTGGCTACAGAACCCTGACTGATCTCTGGGCTGGCTACAGAACCCTGACTGATCTCTGGGCTGGCTACAGAACCCTGACTGATCTCTGGGCTGGTTACAGAACCCTGACTGATCTCTGGGCTGGTTACAGAACCCTGACTGATCTCTGGGCTGGTTACAGAACCCTGACTGATCTCTGGGCTGGTTACAGAACCTTGATGGATCTCTGGCCTTGTTACAGAACCTTGATGGATCTCTGGGCTGGTTACAGAACCCTGACGGATCTCTGGCCTTTTTACAGAACCCTGACGGATCTCTGGGCTGGTTACAGAACCCTGACTGATCTCTGGGCTGGTTACAGAACCTTGATGGATCTCTGGGCTGGTTACAGAACCCTGACTGATCTCTGGGCTGGTTACAGAACCTTGATGGATCTCTGGGCTGGTTACAGAACCCTGACTGATCTCTGGGCTGGTTACAGAACCCTGACTGATCTCTGGGCTGGTTACAGAACCCTGACTGATCTCTGGGCTGGTTACAGAACCCTGACTGATCTCTGGGCTGGTTACAGAACCCTGACTGATCTCTGGGCTGGTTACAGAACCCTGACTGATCTCTGGGCTGGTTACAGAACCTTGATGGATCTCTGGCCTTGTTACAGAACCTTGATGGATCTCTGGGCTGGTTACAGAACCCTGACGGATCTCTGGCCTTTTTACAGAACCCTGACGGATCTCTGGGCTGGTTACAGAACCCTGACTGATCTCTGGGCTGGTTACAGAACCCTGACTGATCTCTGGGCTGGTTACAGAACCCTGACTGATCTCTGGGCTGGTTACAGAACCCTGACTGATCTCTGGGCTGGTTACAGAACCCTGACTGATCTCTGGGCTGGTTACAGAACCCTGACGGATCTCTGGGCTGGTTACAGAACCCTGACTGATCTCTGGGCTGGTTACAGAACCTTGATGGATCTCTGGGCTGGTTACAGAACCCTGACTGATCTCTGGGCTGGTTACAGAACCTTGATGGATCTCTGGGCTGGTTACAGAACCTTGATGGATCTCTGGCCTTGTTACAGAACCTTGATGGATCTCTGGGCTGGTTACAGAACCCTGACTGATCTCTGGGCTGGTTACAGAACCCTGACGGATCTCTGGCCTTTTTACAGAACCCTGACGGATCTCTGGGCTGGTTACAGAACCCTGACTGATCTCTGGGCTGGTTACAGAACCTTGATGGATCTCTGGGCTGGTTACAGAACCTTGATGGATCTCTGGGCTGGTTACAGAACCCTGACTGATCTCTGGGCTGGTTACAGAACCTTGATGGATCTCTGGGCTGGTTACAGAACCTTGATGGATCTCTGGGCTGGTTACAGAACCTTGATGGATCTCTGGCCCTGTTACAGAACCCTGACGGATCTCTGGGCTGGTTACAGAACCTTGATGGATCTCTGGGCTGGTTACAGAACCCTGACTGATCTCTGGGCTGGTTACAGAACCCTGACTGATCTCTGGGCTGGTTACAGAACGCTGACTGATCTCTGGGCTGGTTACAGAACCCTGACTGATCTCTGGGCTGGTTACAGAACCTTGATGGATCTCTGGGCTGGTTACAGAACGCTGACTGATCTCTGGGCTGGTTACAGAACCTTGATGGATCTCTGGGCTGGTTACAGAACGCTGACTGATCTCTGGGCTGGTTACAGAACCCTGACTGATCTCTGGGCTGGTTACAGAACCCTGACGGATCTCTGGCCTTTTTACAGAACCCCGACTGATCTCTGGGCTGGTTACAGAACCCTGACTGATCTCTGGGCTGGTTACAGAACCCTGACTGATCTCTGGGCTGGTTACAGAACCCTGACTGATCTCTGGGCTGGTTACAGAACCTTGATGGATCTCTGGGCTGGTTACAGAACCTTGATGGATCTCTGGGCTGGTTACAGAACCTTGATGGATCTCTGGCCTTGTTACAGAACCCTGACTGATCTCTGGGCTGGTTACAGAACCCTGACGGATCTCTGGCCTTTTTACAGAACCCCGACTGATCTCTGGGCTGGTTACAGAACCCTGACTGATCTCTGGGCTGGTTACAGAACCTTGACTGATCTCTGGGCTGGTTACAGAACCCCGACTGATCTCTGGGCTGGTTACAGAACCCTGACTGATCTCTGGGCTGGTTACAGAACGCTGACTGATCTCTGGGCTGGTTACAGAACGCTGACTGATCTCTGGGCTGGTTACAGAACGCTGACTGATCTCTGGGCTGGTTACAGAACCCTGACGGATCTCTGGCCTCGTTACAGAACCCTGACTGATCTCTGGCCTTGTTAGCGTATTGTAGCTCAGCTGAGGATGTGGTTCTGTCATGTGTCAGGAATGTGCTGCAGCAGCAGCAGCAGCAGCAGGCGGCATGTTGGCAGACTGGTCTGTGCTGTCACTGTCAGACACCGACAGCACAGACAGGAACCCAGAGAACCAGATGATCAGAGTTCTACACCAGAACGTAGTACCTCCTGTGAGGAGGTTCTGTTCTTCAGTGTTTGTTAGTTTGTCTCTCAGCCATGCTACTGAACATGCTACCTATGAGGAAGTTCTGTTGGTCTTTGAAGACTGTCATCGTTGAGGAGGTTCTAATCATCGTTGAGGAGGTTCTAATGGCCGTTGGGGATGTTCTAGTGGTCTACAAGGGGGTTCTATTACTATATGAGGAGTTTCTGTTGGTCTTTGAAGACATCCCGGAGATGACAAGAAACTCCTCATATTTTATTAGAATCTAAAGGACAACTAGAACCTCCACAAAAAAAACACTAACACCTCCTCATAGATGACTAGAACCACTAGAACCATCTTTGTGTGGACCTCATCAAAAAACAATAAAACTAGTACCATTAGGACTCCTTTAAAGACCAATAGAACCTCATCAAATACTACTAGAACCTCTACACACATGACTAGATCCTAGAAGCCCACAAGTGACACCTTTAAGACCTCTAGAACCTCCTCATAGACGAACAGAACCTAAAAGTCTGCTAGAATTTACGTAAATATATCAAAAAAAGATCCTGCTCAGCCACGGAACCACATGAAATCCAACTAATAAAACCTTTTACTAGAATCTAAAGGACAAATAGAACCTCCACAAAAAAGACCACTAACGCCTCCTCATAGATGACTAGAACCACCAGAACCACCTTTATGTGGACCGCATTAAAAAACAATAAAACTAGTACCATTAGGACTCTTTTAAAGACGACTAGAACCTCAACAAAGACCACTAGAGTATCCTCGAAGACCTCTAGAACCTCCCGAAGACCTCTAGAACCTCCTCATAGACCTCTAGAACCTCCCGAAGACCTCTAGAACCTCCTCATAGACCTCTAGAACCTCCTCATAGACGACCAGAACCTAAACTCCTGCTAGAATTTACGTAAAGATAACAAAAAAAAGATCCTGCTCAGCCACAGAACCACATGAAATCCAACTAATAAAACCTCCTTAAAGACCACTAGAACCTCACCCTCCAATAGAACCTCCTCTACAACCTAATAACCAGAACCCTCAGAGACCACCCCCCCCCGCCCCCCAGTGGAACCATCACATCACCTGACATCTGTCACCAACACCAGGTGAACCTCCGTTAAGCTGTTTTTACAGACTAAAAACACACCTGTAGAACCTGTAGAACCTGTGGAACCGTACACTGAGGAGGAAACCAGCGACAGGTAAAGACAGACAGGTAGACACCGACAAGTAAAGAGGTATACAGGTAGAGACAGACAGGTAAAGAGGTATACAGGTAGAGACAGACAGGTAAAGACAGACAGGTAGAGACAGACAGGTAAAGAGGTATACAGGTAGAGACAGACAGGTAAAGACAGACAGGTAGAGACAGACAGGTAAAGAGGTATACAGGTAGAGACAGACAGGTAGAAGCAGCAGAACTGTCACCAGGTGAATCTTTTGGGTTCTAATTAACTTACTTTTCTTTCTGTCCCTGAGTTCCTCTCTCTGGTTGTTCACCTGCGGACAGGTGAGCTGCTCGTGCCGCTCTCTCTCTCTCTCTCTCTCTCTTCACTTCCGCCTCACCTGACTCTCTCTTCTCAGCTCCGTGACGCGCAGCCGGAAACCACACACACACACACGGTCAGGTGAATTAAAGCAGGTGAATCTGACCCACCTGTGTACCTGTCCAGGTGGGCGTGGCTTCTGTATCGATCGATCTTTAAGATGGGAATGAGAAGTTTGGTTGTCAGGGAGACGGGCGGCGCGCGGACGGAGGGGGGTGGAACAGCTGTGCGCGCTCCCGTGCGCGTTCATGATTACTGCCTGAGCTAAGTTTCCCCTCAGTTCAGTCTCTCAGGCATCAAACGTCACATTAATAATAATTAAAATGATTTTCTTGTTGTAACATGTGTGAATATTTATTATATATATATTTATTTTTACTTTTTTAAAACTTTTTTTTCAGACATTTTATTTAACTTTTTTATTTTTTTTTTACTTTTTTTTCTGACATTTTTCAGACAGTTGTTTTTACTTTTTTAAAACTTTGTTCGGACTTTTTTTTAACTTTTTTTTCCCGAAATTTCTTCTGATATTTTTTTTAATCTTTTTTTCAGAAATTTAAAAAAAAACTTTTTGTCAGACATTTTTCCTGAATTTTTTTTTTTACTTTTTTAAAACTTTTATTTCCGACATTTTTTGATCTATTTATATTAAAGAAATAAAAAGTCAATATACAACACAATAAAACAATAATTAAGAGATAAAATAAAACAGGAAGTTAGGAGACGTAAAGATAAAAAACAAAAGCACATTAAAAAGCCATAAGAGGACGTTAGAAATTAGATTTAAAGCTGATGTTTTTGTAAATTCAGTGCATATCTGTTGGATTAGTTACTAGTCTGTTATAGTTCATATTTAGAGATTGTTTTGTTGTATATTATGATTCCTGTTTTGCAGCCCGAGAGAGACGGAGAACCTTCCCACAGTCTCTCAGCTAACGTGATAATATTACGTTTTGTTATTAATCCGTCTGCAGGGAAATAAACGGCCGTCCTCGTGGGAGGTCAGAGGTCACGAGCCGAGGCGGGGGGATTCCCTTGTTTCTCCACATCATGCCTTCAAAATAAAAGCAAAACTGCATCAACTGCAAGATGAACATATAACAAGCAGTAAGAAGTACTCATCTTTTAGTAAAAGTACTAATACCATGATCTATTATTAGCCTGTATTGTGAGTGTGGTTGGAGGTCGGGGACTTCCTTGTTGACACATTAACTTAATGACATCCGGCTGACATTCAGCGTTCGCAGCCAGCCGGAGCAGCGGTGAAGATGTGATCCGTCTCAGGAAGTCACAGTCTGGTTCTCCACCGCCGGAGGAAACAGCATCTTATCTCCTCCTGGCACAACATTTACTAGTATTACTGCTATTTAAAGACTCCGTTACAGACTGTTTCCACAGTTAACATCTGAGGCCCGAGGCCTGTACTACGAAGCAGGATTTGTGGTTATCGAGGTAACTTCAGGGTTAACTCTGGGTTTTCCGTACTAAGAAGCTGGTTCACTTCTTACCGGGGTAGATCTCCATGGTTACTGATGCTGAACGGCTAACCTGCTCCGGAGCAGGTTATGTTCCAGATAAGAGATCAACTCGTATGAAAGCACCGTCTACTGACCAATCAGAGCTCAGTGCGGTGATTATATGATAATATCACACACATATGAAGACGTTTAAATCATAATCCAGATTAAAAACAACACAGTCTAAACTGACAGATACAGGAAGGACAGCTGACTTTATGCTGGAGGTGTTTACCGCTTTGAATTATGTTTTCATATTTATTCTTTTTGACTTGCTCTTGAGTCCGTTTCACACCGTCAGAGAGGAGGGAAGCAGGTGAAAGGATGATTTAGATACTCATAGATGCAACATCATATTCGCAGTGTAAAATGATGAGTAATCCATTCATCTATTATACTCTGAAAAGTTATTTATATCTAGACGAGTATATCTGACTTTTGAGTGTTCCGTAAAATGAATAATAATCTCTCTGCCTGCTGTCAGTAGTCTTGTTCATGTCTGTGATTGGATATAAACTGCAAACACCTCCCTGTTCATGTGAACGCGCTCATATCCAGACAGAGAAACCCTGGGTTGATTTACCGAGTTGATAACCAGCTTCGTAGTTCAGTTTAGCGAGATCTCGGTTGTTAGGTTAAGTGAAGCCAGATAACGAGAAGATACCCTGGGTATGTTGAACTCGCTTCGTAGTACAGACCTCTGATGGTTTCACTTTACGAGTCAGATGAG
>NC_133818.1:1685694-1695694 GCF_043250625.1 Sebastes fasciatus
TGTCTCTCTCTCTGTCTGTCTGTCTCTCTCTCTCTCTCTCTCTCTCTCTCTCTCTGTCTGTCTGTCTCTCTCTCTCTCTCTCTCTCTCTCTCCCTCTCTCTCTCTCTCTCTCTCTCCCTGTCTCTCTCTCTCTCTCTCTCTCTCTCCCTCTCTCTCTCTCTCCCTGTCTCTCCCTGTCTCTCTCTCTCTCTCTCCCTCTCCCTGTCTCTCTCTCTCTCTCTCTCTCTCTCTCCCTCTCTCTGTCTCTCTCTCCCTCTCTCTGTCTCTCTCTCCCTCTCTCTCTCCCCCTCTCTCTCTCTCTCTCTTTAAATAGCCTGCTGGATAAACATCAGTGTCCCGGCGGCCGTTTGTCTTCTTAATGTGTTTCCACTGAGTGTGTGTGTGTCAGACCACACTGAACCAGAACCAGTTCAGACCTCCAAGTCCACTACAAGTCATCCACCAAGTCACTCCAGTACTCCAATCCTCTACGAGTCTTTCAGGTCCTTACGAGTCCCTTTCAATTCTCTGGTCCATGAGAGAACCAGGAAATCGCTGAGCTGAACAACTTTACAGTTGGTCAGACCGTCAGGTAAGAATCAGGTCCTACAAGTCCCTCTTCTAGTCCCCTATAAGTCATCTATCCAGTCCTCTACAAGTCCTTTTTCTCATTCTGTCCACTATGAATTCTCCGTTGAGTCATCTAGTGCCCTTGAAATGTTGCTCTCAATCCTCCAGTCCACTACCAGTTAACTTCCCAGTCCTCCGGCTCCCATGTCCCTAAACAAGTCCTCCAGTTCTCCAGTCCACTTTGACTGCTTTCAGTCTACTAACAGTCCTCAAGTCCCCGACAAGCTTCCTTTGTCAAGTCCCCTCGCAGCGTCTTAGTCCTTCGGTTCTTTCCTTGTCCTTTTCATTCTTTCAGTTCTCTACGTGTCCCTTTCAGGTCCTCTATAGTCGCGCTACAAGTCGTCATTCGATGAGTTGTTTTACGGGTTCTTAAAGTCCCTTTCAAGTCCTTGAGTAGTGTACAACTTGTTCTTCCAGTCCAAGTCCTTTCAGTCCTCTACGTGTCATCCCACCAGGCCTCCATTCCTCTAAAACCCACTAACCCGGGTTACCTCAGTGAGATATTAGTGACAGAAAGTACACAATGACAGTAGAGAAAGTACACAATGACAGTACAGAGCTGGCAGAGCTTCAGGTGTAATTCATCACAGATTAGTCATTACCTGTTAGTCACCTTCACCCCACTGCGCCTCCTACACTACCTCTATTGTTTCTACTGCACTTTTATGTAACTTCATTTAAAACCGGTACTCACAGCACGCACTCTTTATGCTCCAGTATTTTATATAATATAGCCTATAACTCTTTCACAGTAAATAAACCGTAACGTTATTGTTAAGGATTTACATTATATTCAGTCAATAAAGCTAGTTAATGTTAGTTAAAGTTAGCATTCATATGACTTAGTCGTTAATTTAATCTAAAATGACCAATTTTCGTAATTGAATGCTGACGCTGTCTAATGACTTAAACTGCTCGTTAGTCTGAAGCGTTGGCTAATATTTGCTTAAATTAGCGTTAGGTCCATATTGTGTATTGCAAAATTCGCTAATTAGCATCAGCCATACATGACTTTAGGTCCATATTATCTGGCAAACATCAGCTTATGTAAATATTCAACATACTGAGTAATGCTACTGTTTCAGATGATAACATATAAATAAAACTCTGTGGTTTTATCTGATTACATAAATGTTAAAGATTTTATCGCAGGCAATTCATCAAACTGACAGATTCCTTTTATGTCATATTTATAAAAAATGTACCCTTGAAGCAAAGTTCAAAAATAGACAGATCAAGACAAGACTCCGGTTGACGGAGCGCCATGGAAGCAGAGTGAGCACATTCCACGTTACCGCAAAGCTCTGAGTTCGATTCCAGCCTTGGGACCGTTGTTGCATCATTCCTCCTCTCTGCCTCCATTCCAGGTCTCTCTCGACACTGGCAAAAAAATGCCCAAAAAATAATCTTAAGAGCCCAATTGATGAGATAAAAATAGGAACAACGCAACAGTGCAGTCATGTGGATTGTGGGAAGTCAGGACTTATTTCTCCGATCATGTGAAAACAGAGATTCCCAAACCTCCGTCGAACTCCATTACACAGAAAGTAGAAGAAGTAGAAGTATCATGTTATCTCATGACAAAATTAACCTGTTAAAGTGAAACTCACGAGACAATTATCTTTCAGAACTGTTCTGGTTTTAAGGCTGATGTTTTGCTTGAGTCATTAGCGCTCTCATGAGGTCATTACCAGCTGTTTTCAAAATTATTGGATATAGCCTAGCGTACCCAAATCTGCCGACAACACTGCAGACCTAAACAAGACGGGGTGCCGACAACACCGCAGACCTAAACAAGATGGGGTGCCGACAACGCCGAAGACCTAAATGAGACGGAGTGCCGACAACGCCGCAGACCTAAACGAGACGGGGTGCCGACAACGCCGCAGACCTAGACGAGACGGGGTGCCGACAACGCCGAAGACCTAAACGGGACAGGGTGCCGACAACGCCGAAGACCTAAACGAGACGGGGTGCCGACAACGCCGAAGACCTAAACAAGACGGGGTGCCGACAACGCCGCAGACCTAAACGAGACAGGGTGCCGACAACGCCGAAGACCTAAACGAGGCGGGGTGCCGACAACGCCGAAGACCTAAACGAGACAGGGTGCCGACAACGCCGAAGACCTAAACGAGACGGGATGCCGACAACGCCGCAGACCTAAACGAGACGGGGTGCCGACAACGCCGCAGACCTAAACGAGATGGGGTGCCGACAACGCCGCTCTTTGACAGTTTACCTAATAAGCTAATGTTAGCTTAACAATAACTCCAATATGTCATAAGTCATACGTGGCTGAATTCTAATTTTAAGAGCTAATTACCAAACAGAACACTGATAGCTATGTTTTAGTCTCAAAACTCAAACTATCGTTGAATTAAAGCAAAAATAAAAAATATATATCAAATGAGTGTCTTTATTCCTCTTTCAGGATATGTACATATTGCACACGGGGCGGCAGCTTATACAATATAAATATACAGTTATATTATGACCGTTATTATTATTATGCATCATATAACATAAAACACATTCAGCATCTACGATTGTTTCTGTCGCACAGAACAAAAAATGATTTAGCTGAAGTCCAATCAGAGAGTTTGTCCATTTATTTCCTCCGAAAGCTTCAAACGGAAAACGTTCAGGCGTCCGAAATAACAAAAACACTGAAAAAGACGTTCGGTCCCAGAAGTTTCTGTTGAATACAGCGTTAGTTTCCAGATCAAATCTGAGCAGCGATCCTCCTCCTCCTCCTTCCAGCCAGAAAAATAATCCTGCCGTGTTGTTAGAAACCAGTAGAATCACCACGAATAGAAATCCTGGTTGAGTTCAGCAGAGTAGAGTCCAGTAGAATACAGCACAGCATAGCCGAGGTGAGTCTGGTTGTTTTAACTGGGTTTAAAAAAATAGAGTAAAGTAGAAAAGAGTCCAGTACAAGAGAAGATTTCAGTTGAGTCGTAGAAGAGAATAGAGTAGAGAGACGGGTCAAATAAAAGTGTGAGTAGAGTCAGGAAATAGAATAGAATAGAAAACATCCTGATGGGCGGCAGTGAATTGAAGTCATCTGGTGCAGTAGACGGCTGGAGAACCTCCTCTGCTCGTCAGTGGATGGACCTCGTTAAGAGGCGGCTATAACGAGAGACAAAGAAGGAACAATTAAAGGAAAGCTTTAACAAAAATAAACCAAACTACATTTCCCATGATGCAACTCTAAAACTGAGGGTTTTAAAGGAATGACGTGCAGGCTCTGTGAAACTACAGATTACAGACCCTAGAGTCTGCAGGTTCCACATGTTCTATAGGTTCTATACATGATACAGTCCACATCCTGCAGGTTCTATAGGCTCTTTTAAGGGTTTTACAGACTGTAGGTTCTCTGTAGTTTTACTGTCTCTGCATGGTCTATATAGTATTAAAGGAACCACAGGTTCTAAAGATTTTACAGAATCTATAAGTTCTACAAGCTCCACATATTCAGGTTTGCTTGGTTCTACCGGATCTATAGATATTAGGTTTAAGATGTTCCACAGTCTCTATGTTCTACTGATTCTACAGACTCTATGCTCTATAGGTTTTACTGGCCTTAGTAGAACCTGTAGAGCATAGATGGACTCTATAATTAACAGGTTCTACATACTCTATTTTCTGCAGGTTTTATAGTCTCTGTAGTACCTATAAACCCATAGAACCAGAACAACTCTAGGTTCCACAGGTACATAACTCAACAGGTTCTACAGACTCAAGGTTCTACTGATTCTACAGACTCTATGCTCTATACTATAGAGCATAGAGTCTGTAGAATCAGTAGAACCTATAGAGTCTATAGGTTCTACTGATTCTACAGACTCTATAGGTTCTACTGAGCTCAGACTCTATAGTTTCTACTGATTCTACAGACTCTATGCTCTATAGGTTCTACTGAGCTCAGACTCTATAGGTTCTACTGAACTCAGACTCTATGCTCTATAGGTTCTACTGATTCTACAGACTCTATGCTCTATAGGTTCTACTGAGCTCAGACTCTATGCTCTATAGGTTCTACTGAGCTCAGACTCTATAGGTTCTACTGAACTCAGACTCTATGCTCTATAGGTTCTACTGATTCTACAGACTCTATGCTCTATAGGTTCTACTGAGCTCAGACTCTATGCTCTATAGGTTCTACTGAGCTCAGACTCTATAGGTTCTACTGAGCTCAGACTCTATAGGTTCTACTGAGCTCAGACTCTATAGGTTCTACTGAGCTCAGACTCTATGCTCTATAGGTTCTACTGAGCTCAGACTCTATAGGTTCTACTGAGCTCAGACTCTATAGGTCCTACTGAGCTCAAACTCTATAGGTTCTACTGAGCTCAGACTCTATAGGTTCTACTGAGCTCAGACTCTATAGGTCCTACTGAGCTCAGACTCTATGCTCTATAGGTTCTACTGAGCTCAGACTCTATAGGTTCTACTGAGCTCAGACTCTATGCTCTATAGGTTCTACTGAGCTCAGACTCTATAGGTTCTACTGAGCTCAGACTCTATAGGTTCTACTGAGCTCAGACTCTATGCTCTATAGGTTCTACTGAGCTCAGACTCTATAGGTTCTACTGAGCTCAGACTACATGCTCTATAGGTTCTACTGAGCTCAGACTCTATAGGTTCTACTGAGCTCAGACTACATGCTCTATAGGTTCTACTGAGCTCAGACTCTATAGGTTCTACTGAGCTCAGACTCTATAGGTTCTACTGAGCTCAGACTCTATGCTCTATAGGTTCTACTGAGCTCAGACTCTATAGGTTCTACTGAGCTCAGACTATAGGTTCTACTGAGCTCAGACTCTATGCTCTATAGGTTCTACTGAGCTCAGACTCTATAGGTTCTACTGAGCTCAGACTCTATAGGTTCTACTGAGCTCAGACTCTATAGGTTCTACTGAGCTCAGACTCTATGCTCTATAGGTTCTACTGAGCTCAGACTCTATAGGTTCTACTGAGCTCAGACTATAGGTTCTACTGAGCTCAGACTACATGCTCTATAGGTTCTACTGAGCTCAGACTCTATAGGTTCTACTGAGCTCAGACTCTATAGGTTCTACTGAGCTCAGACTACATGCTCTATAGGTTCTACTGAGCTCAGACTCTATAGGTTCTACTGAGCTCAGACTCTATGCTCTATAGGTTCTACTGAGCTCAGACTCTATAGGTTCTACTGAGCTCAGACTCTATAGGTTCTACTGAGCTCAGACTCTATGCTCTATAGGTTCTACTGAGCTCAGACTCTATAGGTTCTACTGAGCTCAGACTCTATAGGTTCTACTGAGCTCAGACTCTATGCTCTATAGGTTCTACTGAGCTCAGACTCTATAGGTTCTACTGAGCTCAGACTCTATAGGTTCTACTGAGCTCAGACTCTATGCTCTATAGGTTCTACTGAGCTCAGACTCTATAGGTTCTACTGAGCTCAGACTACATGTTTAAGGAAGAGAAAGTCTGAAAGATGTTCCGAGGCCTGAAGCTGATAAAGTTCATGGTTCCGTTATCCGTCATTATAATGTTCTACCTGTTCTGACCTTTGACCTCTGTAGTTGTGGTTCCCGGTGGTTCAGGTCTAAGATCTATGTGGTTCTAGTGTCCAGCAGGACTAGAGTACAGTATGTTTCAGATGTATATTATGGTCTGTATACACAGAGTCTCACCGTGTGTTTATCTCTCGGAGCAGCGAGGGCTGTTGGCCAGTCGAGTCAGCAGACGAGCACATCTTTTATAATCTGAGAACATCAGAGAGAGTTGGACCGGCGGCTAATATTTAATAAAACAGATACAATCTGGAGATGGAGGGTCACAAGGCCCAGGACGGGGTTTTAGTCTCGACCAGCACAGAGGAACCCCCTCCAGCTCCAGCTGTCTGTTTGATCCATGTTGGCTAAAAGAATCATGTGAATTAGTTCATTAAATCATTAAATCACACGTTTCACGGCGTTTACGTCACAATCTAAAAATACTCCACCTGGTTTAGTAAAGTTTAAAATATTCATCTATTCAACTTTAAATTCACCCAAGAAAGAAATACACATTATACTTTCATTAAACTAAATACTGGATACTAGTCTTTTAAAAATGAGGGGTACAAATACACAACACAACAGGAAAACACATACAGCAACAGTCTATTATACATAGCAACAGTCTGTTATACATAGCAACGGTCTGTTATACATGGCAACGGTCTGTCACACATAGCAACGGTCTGTCACACATAGCAACGGTCTGTTATACGTAGCAACGGTCTGTTATACATGGCAACGGTCTGTCACACATAGCAACGGTCTGTTATACATAGAAACGGTCTGTTATACGTAGCACGATCTGTCACACATAGCAACGGTCTGTTATACATAGCAACGGTCTGTTATACATAGAAGCGGTCTGTTATACGTAGCACGATCTGTCACACATAGCAACGGTCTGTTATACATAGAAACGGTCTGTTATACGTAGCACGATCTGTCACACATAGCAACGGTCTGTTATACATAGAAACGGTCTGTTATACGTAGCACGATCTGTCACACATAGCAACGGTCTGTTATACATAGCAACGGTCTGTTATACATAGCAACGGTCTGTTATACATAGCAACGGTCTGTTATACATAGCAACGGTCTGTTATACGTAGCACGATCTGTCACACATAGCAACTGTCTGCTATACATAGCAACGGTCTGTTATACATAGCAATGGTCAGTTATACGTAGCAACGGTCTGTTATACATAGCAACGGTCTCTTATACATAGCAAAGGTCTGTTATACGTAGAAACAATCTGTCACACATAGCAACGGTCTGTTATACGTAGCAACGGTCTGTTATACGTAGCAACGGTCTGTTATATGTAGCAACGGTCTGGTATACGTAGCAACGGTCTGGTATATGTAGCAACGGTCTGTCACACATAGCAACGGTCTGTTATACATAGCAACGGTCTGTTATACATAGCAACGGTCTGTCACACATAGCAACGGTCTGTTATACATAGCAACGGTCTGTTATACATAGCAACGGTCTGTTATACATAGAAACGGTCTGTTATACGTAGCACGATCTGTCACACATAGCAACTGTCTGCTATACATAGCAACGGTCTGTTATACATAGCAATGGTCAGTTATACGTAGCAACGGTCTGTTATACATAGCAACGGTCTCTTATACATAGCAAAGGTCTGTTATACGTAGAAACAATCTGTCACACATAGCAACAGTCTGTTATACGTAGCAACGGTCTGTTATACGTAGCAACGGTCTGTTATACGTAGCAACGGTCTGGTATACGTAGCAACGGTCTGGTATATGTAGCAACGGTCTGTCACACATAGCAACGGTCTGTTATACCTAGCAACGGTCTGTCACACATTGCAACGGTCTGTTATACCTAGCAACGGTCTGTTATACGTAGCAACGGTCTGTTATACGTAGCAACGGTCTGTTATATGTGGTAACGGTCATATAAATAATAAACTGTCAGATTTCTGTTGTTTCTGTTCTAACAGTTTAACTGACTGGTCCTCGTCTTCTTTCTCTGGTCGTCGGTTCGATTCCCTTCAGTGTTACTGTGTCGAGTTTGTTCCAGATCAACAACAGGATACGACTTGTTTTAACACACACACACACACACACACACTCACACACACACACACACACACACACACACATAAACACACACATTTCTGTTCACACTTTCCCTGCTAGATAAACACAGCGCTGCACGCTTGATTTAAGATCACAGGAGCTGCTGCTGTTCTGACACGATTACTGATGTACGAGTATGAAGGTGTGTGTGTGTGTGTGTGTGTGTGTTAGTGTGTGTTTGTTAGTGTAGGTGTGTGTGTACTCACAGGCAGGTATTGTGCAGTCTCTGGTGTTGTGGTAAAGTCGGTGGAAATGTTTCCTGCACTTTGGGTTGAAGTAAAGAGGACCTGAGGACGGAGAGAGAGACACCCGTCAGAAATACTGCTCTCTGATTGGACGGGAGGCTGTGACGTCGCATCTCATTAGCTCTGATGGCGTTCATACCTGTCAGGTGTTTGATGAACTTCTCCTTGTGTCGTGGATCTCTGGGTTGACCCTCTGAAATAAAAGTGAAGTTATTAATATTATAAAGTTTATTTCAAAATGTCAACAAACAAGAGGAGCTTTTATTTTGAAGGGCAGCGTGAGATGGCATGAAAAAGCTCCATATTTGTTTATATTTGGGGAAATTTGACATTGAAAGTATGCCGAATAATGAGTGATCAGCTCCTGTTTGCAGTGCACTCATGGAAGTACCGACCACTATCACTGGATTACTGTGATGCTGAAGAACACTTAAAAATGTGAAGATTCCTAATGGAGTTCTGCACCTACAAGGAGCGCCTCAATTCTGACAAAACAAGAGGCCTAAAGTGTCAGTGGCATTTTTGTTTATCTGATGACTTGCTCATTTGTTTTGGTATTTACCGTCAGACTAAAGAACGTCTGTTTCAGTTGACTGTTTTTTCTTGTTGGAAATGTCACAGTGCTGTTCAGTCAATCAGTCTTTTGATATTGATTATCTTGCCAACCAAACCTAATGCAATATTTGGTGATTTTTATTTTCATCACGTTAAAGCTGCACAGCAAACTGATAATCTTGATCTAAATCCAGTCCCATTAGTGAAGCTATTTAAACCAGAACAGTTCTGCTTTCTCTGATGCTTTCCAAGGAGAAGAGGAAGAGGAGGGCTGATGATGTTAACAAGATGAAGACCCTCTGATGGTTTGGCATCAGCTGACGGCACTAATGGACCCGACTGTAAATGTTCTGATGAGTTAAAGTGGGTTCATCATCTCACGGATCCAAACAACTAAACGTCCTCAGCGCTGCTTCATCTCTGCTCCGAAATACACCCAATATCTGTGTTCTTTTACTGAAGTAAAACTACTAAAAATACTCCGTAACAAGTCAAAGTACTGCTTTAAAATGTTACTGAAGTAGAAGTATGCAAGTATTATCAGTACTGAGAGTATTACAAGTAAAAGAAAAAAGTCTCACTGGGAAATACTCCGCTACAAGTACAAGTACTGCATTCAAAACCTTACTGAAGTACAAGTACTAATATACACTATGAAAATACTCCACTACAAGAAGTACAAGTACTAATATACACTATGAAAATACTCCACTACAAGAAGTACAAGTACTAATATACACTATGAAAATACTCCACTACAAGAAGTACTAGTACTAATATACACTATGAAAATTAGAAAATTTATTTTGATGCTAATTCTTTTATACTTTTACTGGAATGCAGGACTTCTAGGCTAGAGTACTTTTACACTGAAGGACTAGTACTTTGTACTTCTTCCAACACAGATGTTATTATC
>NC_133818.1:1698194-1733194 GCF_043250625.1 Sebastes fasciatus
GTAATCTGTGTAATTTGATTGTAATGTGATTACATTTTGTCTTAATAACCTGACTCTGTAAAGTAACTGAAGTTATGAAATGTAGTGGAGTAAAGAGAGTGATATTCCCTCTGAGCTGTATCAGAACATGGGAATACTCCAGTGAAGTAGCTCAGCATTGTATTGAAGTACTTCGTTACTTTACCGTTACATGAACTCCAGCAGACTCTGAGTAGATGTGATGAAGTCCTCACCTGTCTCTCTCTGGTCCGGGTTCTGGTTCTGGTTCTAGTTCTATTATCCCGGGTTGGTTTCGGTCGGAGCCGCGTGCGGAGCGCCGGCGCGTGTCATTATCAGACCGGCTGGAGGAGCGCGTTGAGAAGAAGCACCTTCATCACTATCTTCATCCTCCTCATCATCTTCTTCATCAGCTGCTCTGAGACCAGAGAGACTTCCTGTCCGCTCGAGCTCTTATTCTAGACAAGTAGTGGCACGAGACGAGCTGAGAGAGACTGCACCGCGCGCTCCTCCTCTTCCTCCTCCTCCTCCTCCTCCTCTTCTTCCTCTTCCTCCTCCTCCTCTTCTTCCTCTTCCTCCTCCTCCTCCTCCTCCTCCTCACTCCTCCTCCTCCTCCTCTTCCTCACCCCTCCTCTTCCTCACTCCTCTTCCTCTTCCTCCTCTTCCTCACTCCTCCTCCTCTTCCTCCTCCTCTTCCTCACTCCTCTTCCTCTTCCTCCTCTTCCTCACTCCTCCTCCTCCTCCTCCTCCTCTTCCTCACCCTCACTCCTACTCCTCTTCCTCACTCCTCTTCCTCTTCCTCACTCCTCCTCCTCTTCCTCACTCCTCCTCACCCTCACTCCTCCTCCTCTTCCTCACTCTTCCTCTTCCTCTTCCTCTTCCTCCTCTTCCTCACTCCTCCTCTTCCTCACTCCTCCTCCTCCTCACTCCTCCTCCTCTTCCTCCTCCTCCTCTTCCTCCTCCTCCTCTCTTCCTCACTCCACCTCCTCTTCCTCACTCCTCTTCCTCTTCCTCCTCTTCCTCACTCCTCCTCCTCCTCCTCCTCTTCCTCACCCTCACTCCTCCTCTTCCTCACTCCTCTTCCTCCTCCTCCTCCTCTTCCTCACTCCTCCTCCTCCTCTTCCTCCTCCTCCTCTTCCTCACTCCTCCTCACCCTCACTCCTCCTCCTCTTCCTCACTTCCTCTTCCTCTTCCTCCTTCTCCTCTTCCTCCTCCTCACTCCACCTCCTCTTCCTCTTCCTCCTCCTCACTCCTCCTCCTCTCTTCTTCACTCTTCCTCCTCCTCCTCTTCCTCAACCCTCTTCCTCCTCCTCTTCCTCTTCCTCACTCCTCTTCCTCCTCTCTTCCTCACTCCTCCTCTTCCTCTTCCTCTCTTCCTCTTCCTCTTCCTCCTCCTCTTCCATTTCCTCACTCCTCCTCCTCTTCCTCTTCCTCTTCCTCACTCCTCTTCCTCCTTCTCTCTTCCTCACTCCTCTTCTTCCTCTTCCTCCCCCTCCTCTCTTCCTCACTCCTCCTCCTCCTCCTCTTCCTCCTCCTCTTCCTCTTCCTCTTCCTCACTCCTCCTCCTCTTCCTCTTCCTCTTCCTCACTCCTCTTCCTCCTCCTCTCTTCCTCACTCCTCCTCTTCTTCCTCTTCCTCCTCTCTTTCTCACTCCTCCTCTTCCTCCTCCTCAACTCAACCTGAACACGTTCTATAAAATCATCATGTGTTTGTAGTTTAATCTGCAGCAATGCATCATGGTCTATGAGATCCTAATGTTTTTGTAGTTTAGGGTTCTGGTTCTGGTTCTGGTCCAGAGTTCTGGTTCTGGTTCTGGTTCTGGTCCAGCAGGGCCTGTCTGAGTGCAGTTCTCTACATCCCCCCCTCTTGTTTGCGTGGGTTCTCTGGCTTCCTCCCGCCACCAGAACATGTCCCGCCTCCGGGCGCTGGGATTGCGGGGGTTGTGTCAGGAAGGGCATCCGACGTGAAACCGATCATAAAATCAGATTTCCATACCGGATCTGTTGAGGCCCAAATAGATGATCCTAACAGGAGCAGCCAAAACACCAACAACCACACTCAAGTACAAGGACAAATACTATCCGAGGGGGATGTTTTGAAGGTTCTACAAGATGTTCCTTGGGTTCTTTAGGGAGATTTTAGGGCCTCAGGAAGAAGAGTTCTCCAGAGATTCTTGAAAGGGCCCAAAATTTCATTTAGAGAGTTTCAGGAGGAGTCTGGGGTCCACGAGGGCCTCGAGAGAGGGAGGTTCAAGGAGTCTACGAAGGGGGTTCCAGTGGTTGTAAAGAATCTTGAAGGATGCTTTGAAGCTTCTACAAGATGTTCTCTGGGTTCTTTAGGAGGTTTAGGGGCTCTTAAAGAGGAGTCTGGAGTTTTCAGAGGATGCAAAGATTCTTGATGAGGTTCCAGATGTTTTTTTCAGGGACTCCTCAGTGTCTGTGAAGGGCCTTCTGAGGATCCACGAGGAGAAAGAAGTGGTCTTCGAGGAGGTTCTAGGGATCTGTCATTAAGAGGAATCACTGGAAGGTGCTCGAGGGGGTTCCTGAAGACTGTTCAAGGTTCTTTTTGTGGATGTTTTCTTTGGTTTGTGTTTGTGAACATTCATCAGGTGTTTGAATGGGGGGTTTTTGAGGAGGTTCCAGCAGTCGTACAGAAGGTTCTGGAGGCCCAACAAGATATTCCTGAGGTACCTGAGGATCCCAGAGATCATTGAAGAGGTTCCAGAGGTTAATGAGGAGCCTCATGAGGATTTGGGGTTCTGTAAAGGGCCTCGTGGGAGGTTCCAGAGTTCTCTGAGGAGGTTGTTACCTGATTATGGAGACAACAACACCGGAGGAGGACTGTGAATGTGGGTTCTCAGCGTTCCACCCTTATTTATTCATCTGCTCAGATATCAGATCCCTCAGCTGCTGTGAATGTGTAAACCCATTAGTACGTGTAGTGTGTGAGGGTGGTGGTTTACCAGGAATGTGTGTCGGTTCCCTGCCAGCTGCTACGTACTGTATGTGTATCTGCATGTACAGTTGATGAACACGTGTGTGTACATGCACATGTGAAGGAGTATTTACTCAGGGTTTAAAGCTCTGGCTCTCTGAGTGAAGGCTGTTTGTTTATGCAGGTCACTGCAGAGTTTTCTCACGGCCATTAAGTCCTCTTTGTACATATCCAGGCCTGCACCTCGGTCCTGTAGCACTTAATACATCCACCGCTTTGGAACGTCTCCAAGAACCTCTGGAACCAGCCCCCAAGAACCCATTAAACGTCCTTAAGAACACTTTCAACTTTGTTTAACCTCTTCAGTCTCTGGTGGATCCTCCTGAGGGACCTGTGGGTCGTCCTCCAGGAGTCCACCCCAAGGAACCTGCCTGGAACCCAGAACCTGAAGACTCACTGGAACGTCTATATAGAGTCTCAAGAATCTCCTTCAGGACCCTCTGGATCCTCTTCAGGAACCTCTGGATCCTCTTCAGCACCTCTGGATCCTCTTCAGGAACCTCTGGATCTCCTTCAGCACCTCTGGATCCTCTTCAGGAACCTCGGAAACTATGTCAAGACCCTGGAAACCTCCGGGCCAGCACCGTAGCACAACAGCTAACCCAGTAGCACAAAGACTAACCCAGTAACACAAAGGCTAACCCAGTAGCACAAAGACTAACCCAGTAGCACAAAGACTAACCTAGTAGCACAAAGACTAACCCAGTAACACAAAGACTAACCTAGTAGCACAAAGACTAACCCAGTAACACAAAGACTAACCCAGTAGCACAAAGGCTAACCCAGTAACACAAAGACTAACCCAGTAGCACAAAGACTAACCTAGTAGCACAAAGGCTAACCCAGTAACACAAAGACTAACCCAGTAGCACAAAGACTAACCCAGTAACACAAAAACTAACCCAGTAGCACAAAGACTAACCCAGTAGCACAAAGACTAACCCAGTAGCACAAAGACTGACCCAGTAACACAAAGACTAACCCAGTAGCACAAAGACTAACCCAGTAGCACAAAGACTAACCCAGTAGCACAAAGACTAACCCAGTAACACAAAGACTAACCCAGTAGCACAAAGACTAACCTAGTAGCACAAAGGCTAACCCAGTAGAGCACAAAGACTAACCCAGTAACACAAAGACTAACCCAGTAGCACAAAGACTAACCCAGTAGCACAAAGACTGACCCAGTAACACACAGACTAACCCAGTAGCACAAAGACTAACCCAGTAGCACAGACTAACCCAGTAGCACAAAGACTGACCCAGTAACACAAAGACTAACCCAGTAGCACAAAGACTAACCCAGTAACACAAAGACTAATCCAGTAGCACAAAGACTAACCCAGTAGCACAAAGACTAACCCAGTAGCACAAAGACTAACCCAGTAGCACAAAGACTAACCCAGTAGCACAAAGACTAACCTAGTAGCACAAAGACTAACCCAGTAACACAAAGACTAACCCAGTAACACAAAGACTAACCTAGTAGCACAAAGACTAACCCAGTAGCACAAAGACTAACCCAGTAGCACAAAGACTAACCCAGTAACACAAAGACTAACCCAGTAACACAAAGACTAACCCAGTAGCACAAAGACTAACCCAGTAGCACAAAGACTAACCCAGTAGCACAAAGACTAACCCAGTAGCACAAAGACTAACCCAGTAGCACAAAGACTAACCCAGTAGCACAAAGACTAACCCAGTAGCACAAAGACTAACCCAGTAACACAAAGACTAACCCAGTAGCACAAAGACTAACCCAGTAGCACAAAGACTAACCCAGTAACACAAAGACTAACCCAGTAGCACAAAGACTAACCCAGTAGCACAAAGACTAACCCAGTAACACAAAGACTAACCCAGTAGCACAAAGACTAACCCAGTAACACAAAGACTAACCCAGTAACACAAAGACTAACCCAGTAGCACAAAGACTAACCCAGTAACACAAAGACTAACCCAGTAACACAAAGACTAACCCAGTAGCACAAAGACTAACCCAGTAACACAAAGACTAACCCAGTAACACAAAGACTAACCCAGTAGCACAAAGACTAACCCAGTAACACAAAGACTAACCCAGTAACACAAAGACTAACCCAGTAGCACAAAGACTAACCCAGTAACACAAAGACTAACCCAGTAAAAGATTTATTTTCAGACGCTGAGGTCTCGAGAAAGGAAAGAAGGAAGACAGAATTTGTTAACACAATAAAACCAGATAGAAACACGTTAGATGAGTGATGTAAGAGAAACCAAACACACACACACACACACACACACACACACACACACACACACAACGTTCCGTTCTGCCTGGTTCACTCACTGTTATCATTCCACACACACACACACACACACACACAGCTGCTACACCCGAATTCTTCAAGCACACACGTGATTAAAGTGAAACGCCAACAACAACACCAGGTGTGTGCAGGTGTGAGTCACTCACTGATGTTTTTGGCGGAACAATGAGACGATTAAACCGTCTACTGACACAGTTTAAACGGGGGTCAAAGGTCTCGGAGACTCTGGAGACGTCCCAACAGTCTAAATCCGTCTCGATGATTAACTCTTTTTGTTCTGGTTTGTTCTCAGATCCGAACACCAAAACCAACCAGCTGCTCACTTTCTCTTTCTTTTGCCCGGCGGCCAGAGTTGTCCTGGTTTTCAGACCTCGACCAGGCTTATTAACGACACGTCTCGTGTCTCGCTTCTCTGAATTTCGGATGCCAAAAACTTAATAACAATAACAACCACTTGATATGCCGTTGTTCCTCCGGGACACACGTCCCCGATAATACAGATATTTGTGTGACTGCTTCATCGGACCCTCCTCGGCTCTCCACATAAACAGCTCCGGGCCGTCGGAGGGAACAGTCTGTTCATTTGTTCTCAGATATCTCAGTTAGGACGGGGTGACGGCATTCATTAATGACGAATCTAAAGAAACTAAATAATTAAAGTGGCGACCCGGGACGAGGCTGTGACACGTAGTATCTCCTTCACAACACAAACAACGTCATCGAGATTCTTTAAACCTCCTCAAAAGCCCTTAAATCTCCTTAAGAACCCGTAAAAAGCCTCTCAAGAGACCCTTTGAACCCGGTCAAGAACTTCTGGAACATCCACATACAAATACACTTTCCATTCACTGTTTATCTCTTCCAGTTAAATTTGCATTAATTTCATGGTTAGTAGATTGAAATCTGAACTTCTTACATTTGCACAAAGAAGATAATTATGCTCCTAAAATTAAAAGTCAACAACTTTTTGGTACATCCAAAGAACCTTTCAAAATTACTGGAACTTCCTAACGAATACTTAGAATGTCCCAAATTTCCTAAAAGAAACCTCCTCAAAGGCCCTAAGAACTAACACAACTTCCCTAAAACGACCTGATTAAGACTCCTGGAACATCCTCAAGAACTTCTGCAACCTCTTCAGAACCTCTCAGTGAGTAGCCGTGTAATAAGCGGGATAATGTTCAGCTAGCGGGTCATTGTTGTGAAACAAACCCCGACTGGGCGACGTGGCACTCAAAATGACCGGCTCCTTGTACATTATCCCTTACTTAGAAACTCCCGACCTGTGGAACAACAAGAACCTCTTAAACCTTCTTAAAGAACTGCGAAATCTGCTCAAGAACTCTTCAAACCCACTCAACAAAATCTGTAAAGACCTCCCGGAACATCTCAAATAACCACATAAACCTCTTCAAAGTCAGGAGTTCTGGAACCGCGATTTTGTCAAATACCATAGAAAACTCTCATCAGAACTTCTGGAGCCCTTCACGGGAACTCTAAAAAATCACTAAAACCCCTTTAATGTAATGTTAGAACCTTGAGAACCACTTAAATGTTGTCCAAAGTACCAAGACCGTCTTCAAGAACCTCGTTAACTTTCTCCAATAGCCCAGAAACATATTTAAAAACTCTCTCAAAGACCTGCCTTTAAGAGCATCTGGAACTGTCCAGAACCTCCGGAACCTACTGGACCTTTCTCAAAGAGCACTCAAACATTGTCAATGAGAACAAGAACCCTTTAAATCTTCTCAAACACTTCTGACACCTTATCAAGAACCTCTGGAATCTCCTCCAGAACCTTAGAAACATCCCGACGGATCTCTCTTTAAGGATGAAATGAATCTCCTCGAGAACCATTTAAACCTCTTGCATGTGAAGCCGGCTGAGAGGAGGCAGTGAACCATGTGGAGAACCACAGTTGATCCACAGCACCACTCAGTGGTTAGAACCTCAAACTGCACCCTGATAGAACCAGGTTCTGATAGTCCAGGTTCTGATAGACCAGGTTCTGATCAGACGGTCTTACCTTCAGGTAGTAGAACTCTGAGTCTCAGGAAGTAGAACAACTGAAGAGGTTCTTCTCTTGTGGACTCTCTGATGAGGTGGGAAGGTGTTTCCCTCCAGAACCTGATGGAGAACACCTGATTGGGAACACCTGATTGAGAACACCTGATTGAGAACACCTGATTGGGAACACCTGATTGAGAACACCTGATTGAGAACACCTGATGGAGAACACCTGATGGAGAACACCTGATTGGGAACACCTGATTGAGAACACCTGATTGGGAACACCTGATTGGGAACACCTGATTGGGAACACCTGCCGTGGGCGTCGCCAGAAGATCATTAGCTGAGGTGGAAGAAGTAGTTGGATACTTTACTGAAGTAAAAGTAAAAACAATACTCCTTTACAAGTGAAATTAAAAACCTACTACTTCAGTAACATTATAGAGGTATTATCAGCAAAATGTACTTAAAGTATGGAAGTTAAAGTATCAACAGTAAAAGTGCATGAAACTGATAATACTTGTGTACTTTTACTGCTGATACTTTAACTACACAAAGCTGATAGTACTTGTATACTTTTACTGCTGATACTTCAACTACAGGAAGCTGAGAATACTTGTGTACTTTTAGGATCAGGAATGAAGGACTTTTATTTGTAAAGGAGTATTTTTGGAGTACTTTTACTCAAGTGAAGTACCGGAGTAGTTGGTTCTTCTCTGTGGTCATTTTTTGAGGTTGTGGATTGTTGTTCTTTTATGAAGTTTATCGTTTTGGTTCTCAACCAATTTAAAATAAAAGAGTCATATGATTAAATTCAGTTTGTCCTTTATTGCTTCCATTAGTTTCCTTTATTTACATTTAAATGTTCCATCTTTTCTCCACACATACAAAAAACACTTTTCATTCTCTATTCATCTCTTCTAGTTCCAGTTAAATTGTATTAATTTCACGGTTAATAGATTAAATCTGAACCTCGTACATTCGCACAGAGAAGATAATTATGTTCCTAAGCCATCGTCTTTCTGATCTCTCTGATCCTTCTGTTATGTCGTTTCACTATCTGCTACTTTCTTTTACAAAAAACAGAAGATTTGAGGCTTCAAACTGGAGCTGAATAAAATGCTACAGAAGATCCAGCAACAGCAACATAAACAAAACAAAAGTAGAAGAAGCAAGATGAACAGATGAAACAGGATTATTTACAGTTTAGGAGAAACTACATCCCATATTAGTTATAGTGTCAGCTTATAGCTGGTAAGAACATATAAAAACAGGAGCTGCTGTTAAAAAGAAGAATCTAACAGCTCAGCATGATTTTAAAAATGTCTGAAATAATACTTATAACAATAAAAAAACACATCCAGGTCGTTTCCCTTTCTGATCACCAGAACTTTTTTCGATCCCTAAAACCACCTGAAATCAGAACCAGACAATTCAATTCCTATCGCTATGTTAATGCTAATAGAATTGATTTAATCTCATTAGAATCTGTTAAAATGAAACCAAATGCTGATTTAATATCAGTAGAATCTTTATATTACCCCACATGTGGTATGAAGTCAGGGAAAGCTTTAAAATACAACTGCTAAAACATTATCCAGGCTGTTCCACCGTTCGTAGCTATACCTACTAAAAGTAATGCACTATTATTCGTGTATATATATATATATCCCACAGAATCAATTTGTATGTAATCCACGTAATCATGAACCAGGAAGTATAAAGAGCAACAAACTTTCACGGGACTTTCACCCAGGAGATCTATATTGGTGCCCCGTGCGAGGCACGTAACTTCCGGACTTAAGTTACGCCACTTCCGTTGTTATTTTAACCCAAACCACGATCTTTTCCTAAACCTAACTAAGTTGTTTCCTGTGAAGTTTATTTTGAAAAGACTGTATGTATGTAACTAGCGGAAATTGACACGTGTTACTGGACATTCGTAGGAAAAACGCACGAAAAATGAGGAGTAACTTTTCGTAAGATATTATAAGAACTGTTGTTTGAGGATACGTTGTATTATTATACTATGATTAATGTAACATTTACACTGTGAGCTCAAGAAAACAAGATTTTTACGTCAAGATCTCAAATAAGTCCACGTCCTCTTTGGTCGGACAGAAATATGTTCGCCTCTCGAAAGCCAGAGAGGAGACGAAAGTAAAACATACTTTACGTAACGAACTAAATATGAGACGCCTAAGTTTAAGATAATAGTTTAAAGTTAAGTACATTAACTGCAGGTGTCGCGGTAAAGTTCACAAGAAAGTTTTTTGTTTGTTTTCTTGAGATCGTGATTCAACAATCACGAAAGAATAAATGTCCTTTCCAGGTTTCTGTAGTTTTCTGACACATCAGTGTGGCTACATGTCCTTTATCAGAGTCGAAGTGTGCTTGAGTACATTCAATTAAACGCTTCCAGTCCAATCCAGTCCAGTTTGCTGAGGCAGTGCTACATGTACTTGAACCTGATACGGTTCAGTAGAACCAGACATCGTCACATTCAGGTAAGATTTTCTGTGATCTCTAACAACTGGATCTGAGGAAAGCGCAACGCATCACAGAGCTACTTTCCATCGACTTCCTGCCGAAATCCAAGTTGCAGCTGCATCTATAAACGTTTCCTGTCCGTCATGAGATCTCCACCAATCTCTGGCTCGATTCTCCTTCGGTTCGCGGAGACTCCATAAAAACCTCGTCGTCGTCTTCCTCTTCTTCCTCCTCGCTTTCCCCTTCAAAGATGGCGGTCATGGGGGCGGCGTAGAGGCGGCAGCGAGCGGCAAAGCGCCGGCTGGAGGAGCAGGGAGGAGTGAGGGAGCGAGGCCGCAAGGAAGAGGAGGTGGAGGAGGAGAGGAAGAAGAAGTGAGAGGAGGAGGAAGAGGAGGTGAGGAGGTTCTGTGTCAGATCCCTTTGTCCCCATCCGAATCCGATTATGGAGAAGTTCTGACCGCACGATGTTGGAGACACCGGTACGTCCAGAGTCAGGTGGGCATTAATATCACATATATCCGGGGTATGGGACAAGCCGGTGGGTTTGTCTTGAGGTTGGTGTGGCGTCGGCGGCCGCGGTGGTGACGGCACACTCTGGAGGTCGGAAGGAGCAGCAAGTATGCAAAGCCGCTCGACAGCTGAGATTCGAGAAGACGAATCAGACCGACTACCCTTCCTCAGCAGGAGGGCCTTAAAGCTCTCGCTTCTCCCCGATCTCTGGCTTCTGAGGACCGCAGGTCGCGTCGGGCGAGGCAGCAGGTCGGTGGGGGTGACCGGAGGAGAGGAGGAGGAGGAGGAGGAAGAGGAAGAGGAACACGAGATATGATGTCTATCGTCTTCTGAATCCCTTCTTCCTAGCATCTTCCTCTTAGACCTGAGGCAAACACAAAAAGACCAGTCAAATTCCGTTCTGGGACAAGAACAAGTCAATCTGCCCCTGAGCAAGGCACTTGAGACCGGCCCGCTGCCGCACCTCACAAAACTACAGGGTGACCACGAAACAAAAAATCTAAAATTAAGAGTCTGAGCAGAAGCGGGGACGGATCAGGCTGCAAGAACGAAGGAAGGTCCAAAGAGGTAGGAACCTTCCAGAAAACTAGAAGCACCGGAGTCAGGGAAGATGGGATACTTACAGAGCAAGGAAGAAGCTTTACGACGATTACAAGTTAGGGAACAAGGAAGGAAGCTTCTATTTAGGGGACAAATAAGCTTCCTATTTGGGGAAAAAGGGAAGGAGTGAAGGGACAACTGGTCTCGTTAAACCTTACCAGGGTCAAGAACTACACATTCAATCTTTACCTGCAGCGAAACCCTGCCTACCGGAGGCGTTCACGCCGTGCCTTCCCATACTGCACTGCTCCACAGAGGCAGAGGGAGGAATCAAGCAGACGTATCAGAACACGGTCGATGGGTTTGGTACTGTAATGGCGTGCTGGTTGTGTTCCTACCTGTGGATGACAGCGAACAGATCCTCTGTGGTTCGTGGTCGACCGGAGACAAACATCTGATCTGCTGAAACGCTGACGAACACATCGGCTGGACAGACAAACAAAGACAGAATTCATTACTACATTTAGTCAACCATGAATTAGAATAATAGAGTCCATGTAGCCTGCAGCACCAGCAGAGCAGAAAGCTCTTATTCAGCAGCTTTCTGACGGAACTAGTCCGCATATTGTACCTTCATAACAGCTGCACACGTTTGCCTCCTCACAGCTCGTTTGAGCTGCAAAGTAGGCCAAAAATATGGAGTCGTGGGAGAGCCTTAATAAAGAATAAATAGTGGAAATATTAACAGAAATAAATAAAAGAATAAATAGAATCAGGGAAGGAAGGAATATATATATTGTAAATAAAATAAAATAAAATATATATATAAATTAAAAAAGAATACAGTAATATATATATATATATATATAAATTTTATTTTGCTCGGTGTCCACATTAATTTATTATTTTATTCATTTCACTTTATGCTATATTTATTTATTTTACTTTATATTTCCACATTTTTCCTCTACTTGTTAATTATTTTCTTTTTCTTTTCATATTTCCACATTTTGTATTTACTTATTTATTCTATTATTTATCCCTCTTTATGTTTCCATATTTATTTATTATTTTATTTATTTCACTTTATATTTCCATTCTTTTATTTATTTCTCTTTATGCTATATTTATTTTTACTTTATATTTCCACATTTTTCATTTACTTATTTATTATTTTATTTTATTCGCTGTATGTGTCCATATTTATTATTTTATTTATTTCACCTTATATTTTCACATTTTCATTTACTCATTTTTATTTTATTTAGTTCTCTTTATGCAATATTTATTTATTTAACTTTATATTTCCACATTTATTATTTACTTATTTATTATTTTATTTATTTCTCTTTATGCTATATTTATTTATTTTACTTTACATTTCTACATTTTCATTTACTTATTTATTATTTTCTTTATTTTTCTTCATATTTCCACATTCTTTATTATTTTATTTATTTCTCTTTATGCTATATTTATTTATTTTCATTTATATTTCCACATTTTTATTTACTTTTTTTGTATTCTTTTATTTTTTTTATCATTAGATATAAGGTAAATATCTTTATACCAGAATAGGCCCAAGTACACAGGTCGGATTCCAGGTACTCTGAGTCTGAATCTACCGAGTCTGCAGATATAGGTGTCATAGATGTGCAAGAGATGACGCAGAATGTGCCCAAACTCGACCAAACCAACTCACCATCTGGAGGTCCTCTGGCCTCCTTCACCACCTCCCTCCTCCTCTCTTCTTCTTCTTCTTCTTCTTCTTCTTCCTCGTGTATCAGGAGGTCTGGAAGCGACAGTTCCCTCCGCAGGCTGTCAGTGGACAGCGCGCTGCTGAGGGAACACCTGCTCCGACCAATCAGAGCGCAGGAGCTTTCAGAGTCACTGGTGTCTTGATCGCACACCGTCCTCGCCGTCCGACTTGGTGGCACAGTTCTCTCTTTCGTCACGTTCTGTTCGTCTCCAGATGAGGAGGAAGATGATGACGATGACGACGAAGAGGGGGAGGGATCCTTCATTGATGACATCATCAGCAGTTGCCTGCCCGGCCTCCTCTTCCTCCTCTTCCTTGTTTTGTCTTTTTTCCTCGCGGAGGACGACGTCATCATCAATGTCTTCATCCCTCTCTCTTTCACCCTCTCCTTCTCGTCTTCCTCTTCATCTTCAGCCAGCGACGACCTCATCATGCTCTTATGAAATGTTTTCTCATCGTGAAGTCTCGTCTTGATGATCCGGGGGTCTGGATGGGTGCCTCCCGTCTGGGTGGACGTAGCTCCACGTACCCCCGAGGTGCTGCTGGTCTCCGAGGTTCCCCAGTTCTCCAAAGTACTCATGGTCTCGTCGATAGCGTTTGGAGCCCCTTTGATACTCCGGGTCTCTCCGGTACAGTTCCCATAGATGCCCATCGTCCCTAGGGTGCTGCTGCTGGTCTCCGAGGTTCCCCAAGTTCCTGAGGTACCACCGTTCTCCAAGGTACCCATGGTGCTGTTTAAAGTGTTTCTAGCCCTTGTGGTATCCATGATCCCCGAGGCGCCCATGGTCCTTGAAATACCAGGGATCTCCTCCAGGGTGCCCACGGTCCCTAGGGTGCTACAGGTCTCCGAGGTTCCCCAGTTCTCCAAAGTACTCATGGTCTCATCGATAGCGTTTGGAGCCCCTTTGATACTCCGGGTCTCTGCGGTACAGTTCCCATAGATCCCCATCGTCCCTAGGACACTGCAGGTCTCCGAGGTTCCCCAGTTCTCCAAAGTACTCATGGTCTCGTCGATAGCGTTTGGAGCTCCTTTGATACTCCGGGTCTCTGCGGTACCCATGATCCCTGAGGGGCCACAGTTCCCATAGATGTCCATCGTCCCTAGGATGCTGCTGGTTTCCGACGTTCCCCAAGTTCCTGAGGTACCACTGTTCTCCAAGGTCCTTGAAATACCAGTGACCTCCTCCAGGGTTCCTTTGGGTGCAGAGAGTGGTTTGGTTGTTTTGGGTGAGAGATCTGGCTTCTTGTGCAAAATCGGTGGCTTCTGCCTCCGAGGGGAGCCGGTCGGTGAGAGTGCGGTGACTTCAGCAGGTGTCGCGTTTACAGGTAAAGAAGCAGCATTCATAGAGCGTGCGGGTGAAGTCGTACTTTCGGTCTCGCGCCCACCTGGTCCTCGTCTTGCCTCGGGCGACGCCACGAGACCCAGAATGCAGAGATCGGGCTTCTTCGGCAGCGCCGGCTTCTCTGGGGAGCGGGGTTTCCTCGGGCTCGCTGGCTTTACAGCGCTATATGATGATGATGGTGAATCGTTCTTATCGTTCGTCTGTATTTCATCTTTTGTTCCAGACAGGGTCCAGTAGGAAAAATCTGCGTTTCCTTGTGTCATTGCCGGCTCGGTTAGTTTGACGTCTGCTTTTAGAAGGTTAGATGACTCATCGTTGGGTGTCCTCGCTGTTAGGTTGTAGTAATCATGATCTGATTTGCCTTCCTGGTTCTTGACGGAGCGAAGCTTGACGCCCTGCAAAGCTCGAGCGGTGACCAGGGGGCAGGGGACGCGGCGGGTCGGAGACTTGCCAAGGCGGAGGGAGGCGCCAGGAGATGTAGGCAGAGGAGGAAGAGGAGGAGGCGGTGGTGGAGGAGGAAGGTCAGCAATTGGCAATTCTGAGAGTTCTGAAGAGGACGGCGGAGGAGAAGGAGGAGGAGGAGGAGGAGGAGATGAAGGGGGAGGAGGGAAATTGGTTGATGATGACATGGTGGACATGGAAGCATGATGGGAGGTCTGCCTGACGGCGTAGGAGTAGGGGGGAGGAGGAGGCCGAGAAGGAGGAAGAGGAGGAGGAGTGGGGAGGGATGACGGTGGGAGAGGTGGAGGAGGAGGAGGAAGAGATGAAGGTGGAGGAGGAGGAGCAGCGGACAGATTGGTGAGGGAGGGAGCAGGAAGAGGAGGAGCTAGAGGAGGACACTTGTGAATGGGGGAGTAGAAGACGGGAGGCAAAAGAGAGGAACACTCTGGGAGAGGAGGAGGAGGAAGAGGATGCTTGGCAGAGGAGTCTGAGGAGGTGCAAGAGGAGAGGGAGGAGGTGGAGGAAAATGAGGAGGAGAGGGAGGAGAAGAGTGACGACTTCCTCTCCGGCACTGGTGGCTTTGGCCTCCCGTCGCCCCGAGGCATTGTCCTGGTGACGGATGCGACGGCAGGAGGAGGCAGGGGGGAGGAAGACGAGTGTGAAGAGGAGAAGGGAGAGGTCGGGAGGGGGAGGGAGAAAGCTCCAGGGCTCGCTGCGAGAGGGGAGGAAGGGGAGAGGGGTGAAGACACGGGCGTGCCGGGAGTCGGGGTGTTGGACTGGCTGGAGTAGCCACTGGAGGGCGAAGCGAGGCGCTGAAGCCCTGCCACGGAGGAGGCGGCTGGTTGGGAGTCGAGAGTCAATCTCAGCCCCTCTTCCTCCTCTGAGCCTGGAGACCCAGGAGCGAAGACTTCTGAGGGGCTTGGCGGCTCGGAAGGAGGATAGTCAGCGGAGGTCGCCTCCTGGCAGTCCGGGCTTAAAGGTTCAAAGGTTGTGACCGTCCCGCAGTTGAACCCACTCTGGCGTCTTTTGGTGTTGCTCCGGGGTACCCAGGGGTCGTGGAAGGTCTGGGGAGACGACGTGGCCGTCCGCTGGGTGGCGTTCTCCAGGCGAGGGCGGGGACTGGGGGAAGAGCGGGAGGGTTTGCCACGACCCGGCCGGCGCCTCAAAGAGTCGGAGCGCAACGGCGGCGCCGGCGGGCGCTTGGACTTGCGGAGGGAGATGCTGCGGGTGCTGGCGTGAGAGCAGGAGGAGGAAGTGCTGTACTTCCTTTTCTCCCGGTTCAGCGAGGGAGAGGAGGTCATTCTCTCTGGAGTAGAGCGGCCGGAGGAGAGCAGGGGATCACAGTTCCAGCCTTCCCCAGAGACACATCTCATCTCCTGGGTGATGCCGTTCCAGTCGCCACCGGGTTGGCTGCTGTGAACGCTGGAGCTGGGGGAGAGGGGCCGGTAGTTCCACGTCTCCCCGGTGTAGGAGCCACCGTCGTAGGCGTCCTGCTGGGTGGGGGTCTGGTCATCCAGAGCCGGGTAGTTAAACTGAGAGTCTGCGATGGAGGAAGAGGAGAGGTAGTGGGAGGAGGAAGGTGAACCGCGATGTTGGGCGGCCTCGTTCAGGGGCTTGTCGCTGGGGTAAGACCACTCTGATGGCAGGGCACGGCCGGGGGAACTGGGGAGGGAGGAGGTGACGGAGGAGGAGGAGGAAGGAGACTGGGGGAGGACCCTGGCTGTGGGGTCAAAGGGCAGCAGAGGCCGGAGGTCGCTGGGGAAACCCTGAAGATCCTGTCGTAAGAGAAGAAAACAGGAAATCGTAAAATCGTTTTCGTAAAGGAATGACTTGTGACTTCTCCTGTACTGACCTGGCAACAAGATGAGGAGGCACTGAGTGTCCTGTACGAGGCGCTGTTGCAGCTGGCCTCGGAGTTCAGGGAGGAGTTGGTCGCCAGACGGGGGAGGCCGTGGAGCTCGGAGGACGATGAGCGGCGGTCGCGAGAGGAGTCGACGACAGCCGGGGAGGACGTAAGGGAGGCCATGAGGCTGGACAGCCCCCTTCCTCTTGGGGCTCGGATCTTCCTCGCCGATGACTTCCCCTCCTCTCTGACGTTCCCCCTCTCCTCCACCTCCTCCTCCTCCCTCGTGTTCTTCTGGCGGTTGGCGGAGGACGCAGGTCGACCCACGGTGGAGAACTGACCCGGAAGAACCAAAGAGACCAAAGGCGAGTCTGGAGAGACATGAAGTTAGAGATAAAGGAAGAGAAATGCTTTGTAATAACGGAGCGGTGTCGACTGAGAGGAGCTTATACCCAGATCCCGGTCGACATCGTCAGGTATCCCGGTGACCGTCTTGCGGCGTTGGCTCAGGTTGCGGGGTCGCCGGGATAACGAGTCAGTGTTGGAAACCACTTTTAGAAAACTGGCCTGACGATCGAAACTCTCTCCTGATGTACGAAAACACAACAGTGATTATACGGTTAATGGATTTGTAGAACGTCCGAGTGGAGTCCCGAGTCAAACGCCAAGTCTGCGTCGAGTCTCAAGTCCGACTTCAGCTCACGTCCGAGATCGGAGTCCAGTCCGCCTACCTGTGATGTTGATCGGGACTATATCAGCGGCGACCGCCTCCGCCTGCCGCCTCATCTTCTCCTCCGGCGTCGGAAGCCTGTGGGTCGGCTCAATCTCCACGTCCACCGTCGGCTCGTAGGCGGGGGCGAAGACGTCCCAACAGGAAGTACCCTGGACGGGGTTGAGGACCAGCGGGGTCAGAGGTCGCGTGTTGTTCAAGATGAACCTCTCATCTTCGTCTGAGAAAGCTGAGGACTGAGAACACACATTTGTTTAGTTAGTTTAGAGTTCATCCCCAGTAGTCTAGATGAAGAGGAGAATAGATGGACTCAATTCTAGTTTAGTCTTTTAGTTTAAGTTCAATCACTCCCAGTCTGAATGGATGGGACCAGGATAGGACTCTAGTTTAGTCTAGTTCACTCTTATGGAGGATAGAAGCTGCCAAAATAAATAAATAAATAAATAAATGCACCAACAATAATATTAAAAATAAATGTATGCATTAATTAATTGACAATACGCTGCACGCTATATAATAACTAGCTAGCATATAGTCGATCTATGCTGAATAGCAGCCGCCTCATTTGCATAATGAAGCAGAAATGCATAAAGAAAAAGAAAGTAAAGAAAAGAATACAGAAATAAATAAGTTTAGGGAAATAGTGGGGGAATACAAAGGGAAAATCATGCAGGAATAAATAAATAAATTCAATTTAATAATGAATTCTATTTTTTTTTAAATAAATAAAACAGTTAATAAAATTAAACACATTAATAAATAAATAAATGGAAAAATTAAAAAGAAAAATAAATAAATAAAAGAATTAATATAAAGGTAAATAAATAAACAAGCAAATCAAAACAGAAATATACATTTTTGTCACATTTTATCAATTAATTTTAATATTATTTGTGGTACATTTAATGGCATAGTAATTATCAAAAATAAATGCTAAATTACTTAAATAAATATAAAAGTGAATAAAAATAAATAACTAAATAAAAGGGAAAATGAAATAGAAGAGTATATACATTGGTGAATTAATACAAAGATAAATAAATAAATAAAAACTTTATGTCACATTTTATCAATTTTAATATTAAGTTTGGTACATTTAATGGCATATTAATTTATTCATCGAGTCATATATTTATATTTATTTATTTAGGATTTTGGCACGTTCTGTCCTCCATATATTCTAGTCTAGTCTACTGTGGTCTAGTTCTACCCGTCTTTACCTTCCTCCTCCTCCGATCTGACAACCTGAAACAAACTGAGAAGCAAGACTGAGAGAGAAAGTCGAGGAACGTGGACGTCTGAGAGGACGGAGGACCCGTAGGGAGGGTAAAGCAGGGGCGGGAAACAGGAGAGAAATGAGATAAAACATATAGTATAATAACAGTAAAGTGTTTTGTTGCCCTCTGCTGGTCAGACGGAGTACTTTGCAGAGTGTGGTATTAGTACTTTTACTGCAGTAAATGACCTGAATACTGCATTGTTGTAGTACTTCCTGTGACGGCGTCTTTGCTGCAGTCTGCTCGGCCCTCATTAATATTCATGAGTCAACATCATGACATCATCAAGTGTCACTCACCATCCTCCGGCTTTTGTCCCTCCAGCCTCTGCGTGCTGCGCTGCCCTCTGATTGGTGGAGGCCAGAGGAGGACGGGCAGGGGGCGGGGCTCGGTGGGCGGCGGCAGCCATGCTGAGTCAACCCGTTACATGCTACACACACACACACACACACACACACACACACACACACGTGTTAGAGAACAGACGCATGATGAGACATTAAAGACGTTCATATGGACGATAATCAATACAAGAGCTTATCAATCAATCAATCAATCAATCAATCAATAATCTAGTTTTCATTATTTCGGGCCAAAAAAACATCTCAATAAAAGCTGATTATTATGGTATGTGTTAGTTAACGTGCAGTAAAACAATAGATGAGCCGAACAGATGTGAGCTCATGATGCCGAGTCATCTAATCAATCAAATCGATCAAGTGTTAATTCATTCATCCATCGATCGATCGCTGCAGCTGAGACCTGAAACCAGCTCCTTTGTCTGGAGCTCTGCAGCTGAGTGTGATGCAGTCTGCAGCGCGCGCGTGTGTGTGTGTGTGTGCGCTGCAGTGCTTTCACTGTTCAATAGTTGAATTTATCAATTAAACGAGTTACCAAAATAAGAGCTTTAAAATGTGATGCAAATAAACTGATCTGATAAAAACAGTTTATCTGCATTAAAAACCCACAAAACTGTTCGTCCCTTTAATGCTGCAGCAGGTTCAGCTGGAGCTTTATATATATATATATATATATATTATGTATATCTGCTTCATCTGAGTCTATGTGGAGGTAGAAGGAAGTTACCCTTTTTATTGTGGTAGTCTGAGTAACGTGACGTCATATCCGTTCCGTATCCGTCAACCAAAACAAACCTCAGAGAGTCTAAAACGTTGGAGGGTCGTCGTGGATACGAGCTGCACCCTCACATGTTAAATCCAGCGTGGTAAACACTACACATCCAGTAAAGGATGGAAACACTTTGGGTTTCACACATTGACAGGAAAAGCAGAGCTAGACAGAGCAGAGCCAAAGCTGCACGCTAACGTCTAAAAGAGGTTGAAATAATGTTCGATATAAGTCAGAACAAAGTCAGAAAAATGCAGAAATATGGCCGCAATTTTTTTTTTAAAAAAGGCAGAAAAAATGCAAATGTATGTCCGAAATATGTCCGAAAATAAGTCCGAACAAAGGGTGAAAAATGGCAGCAAAAAAAGAAAAAAAAAAGGAAAAAAAGCCCAAAAGATGCCAAAGTATGTCCGAAATATGGCCCAAAAGATGTCCTAAAAAAGGCAGAAATATGTTCAAACAAAAGTCAGAAAAAGGCTGATATATGTCTGAATAAAAGTCTGAAAAATGCCTGAAATATTTCTGAAAAAAAAGTATGAAAAAAGTCTAAAACAATGCCGAAATATGTCCGAAAGTAAGTCCAAACAAAGGGTGAAAAATGGCAGCAAAAAATTTAAAAAAGGCTCAAAAAATGCCAACGTATGTCCGAAATATGTCCTAAAAAATTTCCTAAAAAAGGCTCAAATATGTCCGACAAAAAGCCAAAAAAAGGCCAATAAAAGGCCGAAATATGTTCAAACAAATGTCAGAAAAAAGGCAGATATATGTCTGAATAAAAGTCTGAAAAATGTCTTGAAATATTTCTGGAAAAAAAGCCAAAATATGACCGCACATTTTTTTTAAAAAGTCCTAAAAAAATGCCAAAATATGCTAAAAAAAAAGTCAGAAAAAAGTCAGAAAAAGTTTGCAGGAAAACGTGAAGTGAAACGTCCTCAAGAATCTAAACCAAGTCCAGTTGCTGCTGATTTAACCCTTACTCGGACACCACGACCTGGATGACTGAGAACCTTCACAAACTTAGCAGGAAACGTTATGGCCTGGCGGTAAAGTTCTGGTGGAGCCGGCCGTCGCTCTCGTCTCCGTGGTCAAACGGGCCGACGCTACGACTGTAGAGCACCCAGATACTGACATTAATGTTCTCTGCATTGAAACGGCCCCGATGGAGCTGACCATGATGGATGAAGAGAACGGAGCTGACGGGAGAGCTAGAGAAATGACTGTTTTTGTGAATGGAGTCTGGTGGCTTTGAAGAGAGCGATATACCGGCTTCAGTTCCCCGTCAGAAAGGGCTGACTGACGGCGAGGTAAAGCGGATTTTAGACACCTAAAGAACTCAGTTTAAGCGTACACTATGTTTAGAATATTTTGAGCGCTTTGGATTCGGCCGTCTGAAGCCGTTATATCTCTCTCTTCACAGCCACCAGACTCCATTCACAAAAACAGTAATTTAACCTCTCAGAACCGGAGTCGCTGGTCGTCATGCAGAAGGATTAAGTCGTCACCTGAGTGCTCTGTTGACCTCTGACCTCTCAGATCATCAGCGCTGCCGGACCGTCTCTTAGCGGGGACGAAGACGAGACCCTGCTGGGGCTTCTGGGTAGTGTAGTGAACGGACCACTTGCTGTCCCGGTCGCCTGCTGCAGACAGAGAGAGAGAACAGTTCAAGGTCAAGAGGACTTTTATTGTGAAGGAGCAGCTGTGGTGTTTAGAGGACAGATGTGGAGTTAACGTCTCCGTTTTCTGCAGGTTGGAGGAGTAATATTTAATCTTTAATTAACGCACTAATACATTAATACATCTCATGATGTCCCACTCTGCTAGGATTTAAATTAGATTAAATGATCATTAAATGATTTTAAAAGCAAATTTGTGTGTAAGTAGGTGTGAATTTATTTTATTAATTGATATTTCTTAATTATTATTATTGTGAAATGTTGTATTTTTATTTAATATTTGTTATTTAATTTTTACTTTTATTCTATTATTATTATTATAATTATTTTATTTATTTTATTTAATAGAATATATTTACAAATTTTTAATTAATAATTAATTTATAATTTATTTATACATCTTTATAATTTTTTTCAATGTATTATATTTTTATTTTATATTTCATATCTATTTATTCATGTATTTTTATTTAATTTTATCATCATTATTATTTTTATTTATGTATTTTATTATTATAATTTTTCTCCTCTTGTTATTGAATTTATTTTATTAATTTATATTTCTTTATTATTAATACAATTTTAACATATTATTTATTATATATATTTAATTATTTTTGTAATGTATTTTATGTTTTTATTTTATTTAATATTCCTTATTTATTTATTTATTTAATAGTCATTAAAAGGTGCCAGAAATCCTGGAATAGGCTCAAATGGTCCTTGAGGAGGTCCCCAAGGCCCTTGATTAGTCCCTGGGAAGATACAACAGGTCCTTGAGAAGGTATATTGGTTGTTTAAAGAGATCCTTGGGATCCAAGGCTGAAACTAGAAGGCATCCTTGAGAAAACTCAAATGGTCCTTGATGAGCTCAACGGGGTGCTTGAAAGGGTGCAATGCATCCTTGACGGGGTGCGATAGGTCCTTGAGAATGTTTATTGGTTGTTTAAAGAGATCTTTGAAAAGGTTCCAAGGCTGAGACTACAAGAGGTCCTTGATAAGACTCATATGGTCCTTGAAGAGGTCCTACATGTCCTTTAGGAGACTTGAATGGTCCTTGAAGAGGTCCTACATGTCCTTTAGGAGACTTGAATGGTCCTTGAGGGGGTCCAAGGTTTCTTGAGATGTGCCATAGGTTCAAATGGTCCTTGAGGGGGTCTCAGGAGTCCTTGATAGGATACCAGAGGTGCTTGAGAAGACTCGAATGGTCCTTGAAGAGGTCCTACATGTCCTTTAGGAGCCTTGAATGGTCCTTGAGGAGGTCCTACATGTCCTTTAGGAGCCTTGAATGGTCCTTGAGGGGTCTAAGGTTTCTTGAGATGTACCAGAGGTTCACATGGTCCTTGTGGAGGTCTCAAGGGTCCTTGATAAGATACCAGAAGTCGCCAAGAAGATACCAGAGGTGCTTCATAAGACTCATATGGTCCTTGAGGAGGTCTTACATGTCCTTTAGGAGCCTTGAATGGTCCTTGAGGAGGTCCTACATGTCCTTTAGGAGCCTTGAATGGTCCTTGAGGGGGTCCTACATGTCCTTTAGGAGCCTTGAATGGTCTTTGAGGGGGTCCTACATGTCCTTTGAGAGCCTTGAATGGTCCTTGTGGAGGTCCCAAGGGTCCTTGATAAGATACCAGAGGTGCTTGAGAAGACTGGAATGGTCCTTGAAGAGTACCAGTCATCTTTAAATAGGCTCAATGGGTCATTGAGGTCACTGGGGGGGGTTATAAGGTCCTTGAAGAGGAGTCGCTGGAGCCCTGGAGTCCGTTATCTGTGTTGTTGCTATGGTTACCTGCGGTTAAACACACCTTGAAGCTCAGATTTAGAGAAGTGGCGGTGAGGACACCTGACAGCCAATCAGAGAGCAGCGTTTTCTACGAGGTCATCTCTCCCAAATACGACGACCCGGTTTAAACCAGTTCATCACTCACACACACACACACACACACACACACACACACACACACACACACACGCACACTCACCTCTGGTCTTGTTGAGATATCTCAGGACGGATTTGATCGCCGCTCCGATCAGAACCATGACGACGCCACACACACACACACACACACACACACACACACACACACACACACACACACGGATCCTGAGGCTGCAGCAGACGGACGGCGGCGGCGGTGATGTAGATTGACTCGCTGCAAACGATGCTCTGCTCCCAACGCCACTCTCCTCCCTACGCCACTCTCCTCCAAACGCTGCTCTCCTCCCAACGCCACTCCTCCCTCTAATCTCTACTCTCTCTCCATCATCACCACACCCCCCTCTCTCTCTCTCTCTCTCGCCACACCACGCTGGCAGGAAGCCAGCACACGTGTGCGTCCTTCCCGTGCGTCGCCAGGTGATGAAGGTTACCCCCCCCAAAACACTGCATCAACACACAGTGACGAGATGCTGAAAAGGTCCTCACTTTGATAGCATGTCCTCTCAGTGTGGTCCTCACAAAGATTAAAAGACCAGCATAGATGAAGAGTGTGTGTGTGTGTGTGTGTGTGTGTGTGTGTGTGTGTGTGTGTGTGTGTGCTTTAGATGTGAGGCTCATCTTTTATTCTCTGTGTTCTCGTCTTTCTATCTCTGTGAGGACCGAGCTGAGAGGACATGCTATCGAAGTGAGGACATTTCAGCCCCTCGTCTCTGTTTATAGAGACAGGATGAAGATGAAGAGGGTCCTGGAGTCCTTGAGGTGGTTCCTTAGGTCCTTGAGAAGTACCTGGGGTCCTTGAGGAAGCTCAAAATGGTCTTTGAGTATTTCCCAGGGTCATTGTGGGGGATGTAGATGTGCTTAGAGAGGGTTCTGGAGTCACTGGAGTAGTTCCATGGATCCTTGAGAAGTACCAGAGGTCCTTGGGGAGGTCCCCAGGTGTTTAAAGAGCATCCTTAAGTCTTGGAGGTGGTTCCATAGGTCCTTGATAAGGTGCCAGAGGTCCTTGATAAGGTACCAGAGGTCCTTGAGGAGGTCCCCAGGTGTTGAAAGAGCATCCTTAAGTCTTTGAGGTGGTTCCATAAGTCCTTGATAAGGTGCCAGAGGTCCTTGAGGACACCCAAATGGTCCTTGAGATGTTCCGAGGGGTCCTTGAGACCCAAATGGTCCTTGCTGAACTCAACAGGGTCCTTGAAGGGCTGCCATGGGTCCAGAGATCCATACAGAAGCTCAAATGGTCCTGGAGGAAGTCCCCAGGAGGTTCCTGGAGTCCTTGAGTCCGTTATCTGTATTGTTGCTATGGTTACCTGCAGTTAAACACACACACACCTGACAGCCAATCAGATCGCTGCACCGTATGAGGTCATCGTTAGAGAACTATATATAGCATATCTGTATTAATATCTTCATCATCACCTTCATCACCAACTTCATCACTAACTGGGCCGTTTCCAGGCTGGTAAGTGGGCCAACGATGTGGGCCAACGATGTGGGCCAGTGGAGCAGCTAATCTGCTGCTTTAATTAGTTTCATTAATTAGACAGGAAGTAGGCCACGCTAAGCTCCGTGATCTCTGCTGTCCAATCAGAGGACGGGAGGGGCGGGGCTTCGTCTGTGTCCAGGTACCAGGTGAAGCTAACAGGTGAGCTAACAGATGAGCTAACAGGTGATGCTAACAGCTGAAGCTAACAGGTGAAGCTAACAGGTGAAGCTAGCAGGTGAAGCTAACAGATGAGCTAACAGGTGAAGCTAACAGGTGAGCTAACAGGTGAAGCTAACAGCTGAAGCTAACAGGTGAAGCTAACAGGTGAAGCTAACAGGTGAAGCTAGCAGGTGAAGCTAACAGGTGAGCTAACAGGTGAAGCTAACAGGTGAGCTAACAGATGAGCTAACAGGTGATGCTAACAGCTGAAGCTAACAGGTGAGCTAACAGGTGGTGCTAACAGCTGAAGCTAACAGGTGAAGCTAACAGGTGATGCTAACAGCTGAAGCTAACAGGCAGCAGCTGTTTCATGTTAAAGCCTGTTCATCTACTATTAGCCTAGCATATGGAGCTGCAGCTAATCCCTTCTCACACACACAAACTGGGCCAAAGCAGACTAGCTGGGACCATTCAGGACCAAAGAGAGCCAAACCAGACTAGCTGGGACCATTCAGGACCATAGAGAGCCAAACCAGACTAGCTGGGATCATTCAGGACCAAAGAGAGCCAAACCAGACTAGCTGGGACCATTCAGGACCAAACTGGGCCAAACCAGACTAGCTGGGACCATTCAGGACCAAACTGGGCCAAACCAGACTAGCTGGGACCATTCAGGACCATAGAGAGCCAAACCAGACTAGCTGGGACCATTCAGGACCATAGAGAGCCAAACCAGACTAGCTGGGACCATTCAGGACCAAACTGGGCCAAACCAGATTAGCTGGGACCATTCAGGACCAAACTGGGCCAAACCAGACTAGCTGGGACCATTCAGGACCATAGAGAGCCAAACCAGACTAGCTGGGACCATTCAGGACCATAGAGAGCCAAACCAGACTAGCTGGGACCATTCAGGACCAAACTGGGCCAAACCAGACTAGCTGGGACCATTCAGGACCATAGAGAGCCAAACCAGACTAGCTGGGACCATTCAGGACCATAGAGAGCCAAACCAGACTAGCTGGGACCATTCAGGACCATAGAGAGCCAAACCAGACTAGCTGGGACCATTCAGGACCATAGAGAGCCAAACCAGACTAGCTGGGATCTGCGGGACTAAAAAGAGCCAAACGGTGCTAAAGGGGACCGATCAGGACTAAGGACAGAGAAGTTCTAGTAGCACAGGAGGACGGTCCTACTACCCAGAATTCCTAGCAGTACCTCTGAGTAGAAGGGGCGTGGTTTGCGTGGCGTCCGGCCCGGAGCTCCTCCCTCGGTGGGTTCTGAAGCAGAAGAACCCGGTCCGGCGCCTCTTACCGGGCCGGTAGCGGTACTGCGGCGGCACCTCCGGCTCCCTGAGGTGCGGCGTGGCGCCGAGCGGCGAGGGGACCGGCAGGGCGTAACCGGGGCGGGGCTCCGGGGTCGGGGGGCAGGAACCGGTTCGGCTCCGCTGGGCGAGGACCGGGTAGGCGGAGCGCGGCGGCTGAAGGGGCGCCGGTTGTTGATCGGGTTTCCTGTAAGCCTCAGGGGCGAGGAAAAGTTTCCCATGAGCCTCTGGAGCGAGAGACGGGTGGACGTGTGGCGGGAGGTGCTGGCGGCGGTACCACGGGCTGTTACCCGGATACTGAAGGTGAGGCGGGAACGGCTTTTTGTCACCCGATGGCGTCCCCGGCCTGCCCGCGTTCAGCCCCAGGATGGCGTCGTGGTGCTGGTGGATTTTGGCGCTGAGAAGCCGGCGGCGCAGGCTGCCCTCCGTCTTCGGCTGCAGGGCGGCCATCTTGCGAGGAAGCAGCTCGTCTCGGTCTTCGGCGTGACCGCCGTTCCAGCATCGTGACCCCGCGCCGGGCCCCACCCCCTCGCCACCGAGACACTCCACATACGAAATCATCCTGTCCTCGACGGCTGATTGGCTGTTTGACGTCCGGCCCCGCCCCTCAGGACAGGTCACATGATGACGATCTTTTCACAATAAAAGCCCTGCAGAATTCCTTCACCATAACTTCACAATAAATGTCAAAATACTTTAAAAAAAATGTCCCATAACTAGTAAATCCTTCAAAGTAAAAGTCTTCAAAATAGATGTTTGACAAGCCTCAATGTTTTAATCCTTCCAAAATACACTTTTTCACAATAAAAGCACTGAACGATTCACAAAAAGAGTCTTCTGCTCAGGAGTCCTTCAGAGTAAAACCACAAAACGCGTCACAAAAAGCCTTAAATGTTTGAAAACACAACCCCCCAACTTTGTGTTAGCCTTCACAATAAAAGCATAAATATTGTTCCGATCTTCACAATAAAAGCTGAAAGTATTTCACAATCACAGAGACTTCAGATTCGGCTTCAACGTCTCCGCAGACAGCTTCAAAACTTCAGTATATCCAAAAAGGTTTTTCAGTCAGCCACTAAAAACGTTCTTCTCCTCGTTCCTTCACAATAAAATCCTTGTTAGCATATTCCTCCCAAAACGAGAACGATCCAGAAACATCAACAGTTCCTCCGAAGTGTTGACGGTGTGTTGCAGTGTTTCCTGTCCTCTGCGTCTCTAATCTGCTAACAGGGATTATCCTCCAGGTCAACACATGTTACCTACTGACTCACTGAGGCCAACTGGGTGAATCTATATTTAAATCACACAATCAATCAGATTATTGATCCTCAATCTGCTGCCAACAAATGTGGAAATATGAAGATGAATAAATAATAGAATAAAAAATGTGGAAATATAAAGAGAAATAAATACACAAATAAATAAGTAAATAAAAAAATGCTGAAATATGAAAATAAATAAATAAAAGAACAAAAAAGTAAATAGAAAATGTGGAAGAATAAATACAAATAAATAAAATACATAAATGTGGAAACATAAAAGAATACATAAGTGTAAAGGAAAGTAAATAAAAGAAGGGTAAAAAAAATGAAATATTAGTAAATAAAAACACGTGGAAATAAATTAATAAAAGAATGAATAAAACACATAAATGTGGAAACATAAAAGCCTTAAAAACTAAATAAAGAAATAAAAACTTAAATACCTAAAAATACTTCAAAGAATTTATAAATAAATTAAAGAACCTAAAAACCTTTAAAAATAGAGAAATACAAATTTAAAGGCGTAAACATTTTAAAATGAATATATATATAAATAAATTAAAGATCCTAAAAGCCTATAAAAATAAATAAATACAAAACTTAAAGACCTAAAAATACTTTAAAAAAATATATAAATTATAAAAAACGATTTTGATTATTTTTTTATGTATTTATTTATTTAACTTTATGTTTTTATTTACTTATTTAATTTTAAAGGTCGTTATTTATAAATTTTTTAAAAGACTTTAAGGTGTTTAAGTTTTTTATTTATTTATTTTTATACGCTTTTAGTAGCTTTAATTTATTTATTTATTTTTAAAAAGATTTATATGTCACTAAATTTGTATTTCTCTATTTCGAAAGGTGTTTAGCTTTCATTTATTTATATTTTTAAAAGATTTTTTAAATGCTTAGATCTTTATTTTTTTAAAGGTTTTTAGGTTCTTTAATTTATTCATACATTCTTTTTTAGGTACTTAGGTTTTTATTTCTTTATTTAATTTTAAAGGCTTTTATGTTTCCACATTTATGTGTTTTATTTATTCTTTTATTTATTTATTTCCACGTGTTTTTATTTACTAATTTTTCATTTGATTTACTTTTCTTTATAATTCCACATCTTTTATACACTTATTTATTCTTTTATGTTTCCACATTTATATATTTTATTTATTTGTATTTATATTTCCATTTTGTTTTTATTTATTTTATTCTTCTAATATTTATTTATTTTCATATTTCAGCATTTTTTTATTTACTTATTTATTTGTTTATTTATTTTTTGTTATATTTCCACATTTTTTATTTACTTTTTAATTCATTAATTATTCATCTTCGTATTAATTTGCGTCCTGATTATGTGCCGCTTAACTAGTGAAAGTGGAGTTGGACGCGCCCTAAAGGCACTTCAGCGCTGTAGACAGGTTAATAGGGCGCTCTGTAAGGCTGCTTAGAGCTAAATGCTGACTAAAAAAACATTGATCAGAGCAGATTTAATTGTGCAATTGAAAGCAAATAACAGCTAGAAAAACAATAAAGTAATACGGGACATAAAGGAAACTAATTAATGAATTAAAGGTGATATTTAAGCGTGAGTTTGTGTGTTTCTGCAGCTGTTATCTCCATCACTCATCACTGCTCATTGTGCTCACAAAACAGCTGTGTTTTGGAAGCTGAATGGGATGTTTCAGCCTGCCTCAACAGGCCAGCAGTCATTACTGAAACACACACACACACACACACAAACACACACACACACACACAAACACACACACACACACACGTGTCAAACTCAAGAATGCATCCTGACCCCAAAACTTTTTTTTTTCCAGCCACAAAGATTCAACTTCAACACAAAGTACCAAGAGAACTATTTCAGCTGCAGCTGCATAAGCAGTACTGCAAGTAGTAGTGGTAGTACAAGCAGTAGTATTAGTAGCAGTAACCATAGCAACGGCTGCAGAAAGACAGAAAGACAGAAAGAAAGGGGCTGCAGCAGCTGTAATCTGGTCCATGGATGTCTCAGAATAAAACACACAGCTGGTGTCGTCTTCAGATGCACACACATACACATACACACACACACGCACGCACACACACACACACGCACACACACACACACACACACACACGCACACACACTTCCTATATGAACATACACACTCATGTTAAACATGCATCCTCTTCCTCTCTCACCTTTTAAGCAGAGCATGTCTTCCTCTCTCGGTGTGTGAAAGTGAATCTGATCTGACAAAGAAGGAAAACACAAGTTCAAACACTGAATCCTCCCTCCGTCTGCTGCGTCCTACCACAATAAAAGCCCCCTCCCTCCCTCTCCTCTCTCTCTCTGCTCAAACTGATCCTCTCTCCCATCATCCCTTTACCAGAAGTACTCCTTTACTGCAGTAAAAGTACTGTGGAAATACTCCACTATGAGGAAAAGTCCTGCTTTCAAACACTTACATGGAATAGCCTGAATAAAATCTTAAAGACCTAAAAATCTTAAATAATAATAGTAATAATAATAATAATAATAATAATAATAATAAAAAACATATTAAAACCTTAAGGACCTAAAAATCTTAAATAATAATAATAATAATAATAATAATAATAATAATAATAATAATAATAATAATAATAAAAACATATTAAAACCTTAAGGACCTAAAAATCTGAAATAATAATAATAATAATAATAAAAAACACTGGAAACCTTAAGGACCTAAAAATCTTAAATAATAATAATAATAATAAGAAAAACATATTAAAACCTTAAGGACCTAAACATCTTAAATAATAATAATAATAATAATAATAATAATAATAATAATAATAAAACATATTAAAACCTTAAGGACCTAAACATCTTAAATAATAATAATAATAATAATAATAATAAAAAACATATTAAAACCTTAAGGACCTAAAAATCTGAAATAAGAATAATAATAATAAAAAATATTAAAACCTTAAGCAACTTTATTTATGTAAATAAATCAAAGACCTAAAAACCTTTAAAAGTAAATACATAATTAAAAAATGAAGGACCTAAAAAACTGTTTATATATATATATATATAAATTAAAGATCCTAAAACCCTTTAAAAATAAATAAATAAAAAACTTAAAGACCTAAAAATATTTTTTTTAAATATAAAAATAAATTAAATATTTTGATTTCCCTCTTTTTTATTTATTTAGTTTACTTTACGTTTTTACATACTTATTTAATTTTAAAGGTCTCTATTTATATATTTTTTAAAAGATTTTTAGGCGTACAAATATTTTGAAAACATATAGATAAATCGTTGATCCGAACGGGTCTTTCCCGGTTAAATATGGATTAAATAAATAAAACTATTCTATCTGGTGTTTCTGGATTAATATTACTGCTGCATTAATGTCTATGTTGTATTTTTCACATTCAACATCAATACATCTGGACACAGCTGGTTTCACCTGGACAGGAAGGAACAGTACAGCTGTCAGATGAATGTAGAGGAGTAAAAAGGACAACATGTACCTCTAAGATGTAGAAGATGGAGTTGCCTCTGAGAACACACACCTGGCTGAAAGATGACGTCATACTGAAGTGGCTGATGGGAGATGTAGTCCTCTCTTCTGTCGTCAGCGGGGCATCTGCTTCTCCAGACCAAAATTAGCTTCATTAATCACCTTAGTCTGCCCTGGATGCACGCACACACACACACATATACATACACACACACACACACACACACACACACACACACACACACACACACAGTATAACCCAGTTACTCAGCAGCATTATGCATCATCTATACAAATATGCTGTTTGTGTTTAAAGGTCCCATATTGTAAAAAGTTAGATTGTCATGTCTGTTATAGTATAAAGCAGGTTTAAGTGCTATATAAATACCGCGAAAGTATTGAAACATTCAATATACGGAGAAATACGCAGAGTCCGTATTCAGAAACTCTGCATTTGAAACAAGCCGTTAGGACTTCTGTCCATTTGTGATGTCACAAATATACAATATTTAGACCATTACACGGTTTTAAACGTAAACATTCTAAATGTGTCCCAGTTTATTTCCTGTTGCAGTGTATGTAAATGACATCAGATGACAGGAAGTAAACATGGGCCCAAACTGTTGCCTAGCAATGCAATTCCGTTGCAATTCCGTTGAATGAGCTAAAACTGAGCGTTTTAGACAGAGGGGTAAATACAGGTATATTCAGGCAGACAGTATGAGGGAAATAAAGTTTTTTTTTTAACATTACAACATGAAAACATGTTCTAGCAGAAACACAACATATAAGTATGAACCTGACAAAGAGCATAATATGGGACCTTTACGGTCCTGTATTGTTGTTATATAAACAGAATATAATTTAAAGAAAATATCATCACTATTATATTAAGGGTCTAAATATAATACATTGCTATATTAGATATATTTGGTCATTAATAGTGATGTTTAATATTAGCTTATTTGATCATTATAGCATCTATAAACAACAAAGATGTGAATTTACAGCAGTGGTTGAAGTCTCGCGATAACTGTGACTAGGGCGGGAGCTTGGCCAACGGGACCGCTGTGATTGGTCAACGGCCAGACTGCTGAAGCGAGCTGATTGGCTGAGCTGAGGTAAACACAGGAAGTAGCTGCAGCTCATCGATAAACATCCAGCTTTAATACAGTTAGTATTATTATTATTATTATTATTATGAGAGATTCTGCTGCTGGTTCAGGTCGAGCAGCTGCATCTCTTATAAACACACCCGGTGGTAGAGGTCAGTGACGGAAGAGAAGCTTTAAAATGTGTGTTATTCATCCAGTTAGCCGGAGAGCATGTTAGCTGCGGCTCATCATCTCTTCACCTACACCCAGAGCAGCTGCTCGTTTACCGGCGTTTACCGGCGTTTACCGGTGTATTACACTACAGTCACTAACCCGGAATAGTGTGATAAGCAGTGAGTTCAGTGAAGAGATGAGAATCAGTTCTAAATGAGCTGTTTAAGTTCCTTTATTTCATTGTGTTTGCTTAAATAGAGTGAAATGTGAATGAAGTCTGGTGTATTTTAACTGAAGTAAATATGAGACTAGTTTATAGACTGAGATGAGGTGATATGGTCTTATTGTCTTTAATAATAATAATAATAAATAATATCAAATAATATTTAATCAAAATAATAAAATTATATTTAGTAAATAATAATAAATAAATAAAAACTTAAGGGCTTAAACATGTTTTTCAAAAATAAATAAATACATTTAAAAACCTATCTTTAAAAAATTAAGGACCTAGAAATCTTTTAAAGAATATATATAAATAAATAAATAAAACACTAAGGGGCTAAAAATCTTTTAATATATATAAACAAATTACAGACATAAAAGCCTTTAAAAATAAAAAAAATTAAGGACCTAGAAATCTTTTAAAGAATATATATAAATAAATAAATAAAACATTAAGGGGCTAAAAATCTTTTAATATATATAAACAAATTACAGACATAAAAGCCTTTAAAAAAAAAAAAAATTAAGGACCTAGAAATCTTTTTAAAATAAATATATAAATAATTAAAAACTTAAGGAGCTAAAAATCTTTTTAAAAAATATATATAAATAAATAAAACTTAAGGAGCTAAAAATCTTTAAAAATATATAAAGAAATTACAGACCTAAAAACCTTTAAAAATAAAAAAATTAAAGACTTAGAAATCTTTTTTTTTTAAATATATAAATAAATAAAACTTAAGGAGCTAAAAATATAAAAAAAAATATTTAAACAAATTACAAACCTAAAAATCTTAAAAAAATATATAGAAATAAATACTTAAGATGATTAAAAAAACATAAAAGATAAATAAATTAAAAATATTTCAAAACAAATAAATGAATACAAAATTAAGGACGTAAAAATCTTTTTAAAAATATATAAATTAATTAAAGACCTTAAAAACCTTTTAAAACAAATAAAAAATAAAGGAATTAAAAATCTTTTAAAAAATATATAAAGAAATAAAAACTTAAGGACCTAAAATCTTTTAAAATTTTGTAAAAAAATTAAAGAGCTAAAAACTTCAAAACACATAAATAGATAAAAAATAAAGGACGAAAAAATAGATGTAAATTTATTAAAGACCTAAAAATCTTTCAAAACGAATAAATACAAAATTAAGGATGTAAAAATATTTTTAAAAATATAGAAATGAATTAAAGATCTAAAAACCTTTAAAAATAAAAAAATGAAGGACCTAAAAATCTTTAAAAAAAATATATATATAAAAAAACTTAAGGACCTAAACATCTTTTAAAATATATAAATAAATTAAACACCTAAAAATCTTTCCAAACAAATAAATAGGGACCTAAAAGTCTTTTAAAAATGATATGTTTAAATAATAAAAACTAAAGGACCTAAAAATATTTTAAAATATATAAATCAATTGAAGACCTAAGAAAAAAGGTATTTAATGAGGCCCATTCAGTTTAGGTATTAATTTAGGTATTTAATGAGGCCCAATCAGAAGCCAGAAATACCGTATTTTCTCAAATAAAGGCCAACACTAAATAGGTCTCATAACATAATGTACATTTCCATCATGTTGTTGTCGTCTGTTACTCATGTGAAGTGTTATTGTCCCGTTTCAGTCACTGTAGAGGAGCATGGCGTCCAGACGGAAATTTGATATCACGTTCAAAGAGAGCGTTTTGCAGTATGCGGAGGAAAACTCCGGAGAGGAAACGGCGAGGCACTTTAACATTGACACGAAAAGAATCAGGGACTGGAGGAAGCAGAAGGAGGAGCTGCTGATGGCGGACCGCGGGAGGGCGCGGGTCGCCGGAGGCGGGAGGAAGAAGGTGAGCGAGGAGCTGGAGGAGCGCCTCTCGGAGTGGATCTACTCAACGAGGGACGAACGCAGCAGAGTGTCCAGAAACATGATCAAGAAGAAAGCGCTGGAGATCTACCCGTCGGTGAGCGACGGCGGCAAGATGTTTGTGGCGAGCACCGGTTGGCTGCAACGATTCCTAGAACGCAACGACCTGTCGCTGCGACGCCGCACCGCCGTGCCCAAGGTCGACCCGACCGTCCTCATCGAGAAACTGGTCGGGTTCATCGACTACGTCGGCAAGACGGTGAGCTCCAAGCAGATTCTAGAAAGGAACATCATCGCGATGGACGAGACCGCCGTTTGTTTTGACGACACGGCGCCGCACACAGCTGATGCAAAGGGACACAAGAAAAACCATCTCACTGTCGTCCTCGCCGCCACGGCCGACGGCACCAAACTCAAGCCGTTCATCGTCTTCAGAGGGGCGTCGATGCAGCAGCAGCAGCTCTCCGGCGCCGTGGTTAACGCGTCGGTGAACGGCTGGATGAGCGACGCTCTCACCGCACATTGGCTGCAGTCCGTGGTGGGGAAATCCAGCGCCGCCCCGCGGCTCCTGGTTTGGGACTCGTACCGCTGTCACATCGGCGCCGCCACCAAAGCCGAGCTGAACTGCGGCTACGACATCACGACGGCGGCGATCCCAGAAGGCTGCACCAAGTACGTCCAAGCCCCCGACGTGATGTGGAACGAGCCCTTCAAGCGGCATCTCCACGACCTTTATGAGGTGTGGCTGGCCGGGGACGCGGATAAGGAGTACGCGCCCGGCGGGAGCTTGAAGCCGCCCGCCCGCCGCCTGCTGGTGGACTGGGTGGTCGCCGCGTGGGACAAACTGGACACGGACATGATCACCAAGTCTTTCAAAGCGTGCGGACTGTCTGCGAAAAGCGACGGGAGCGAAGAC